>NC_073306.1:204667692-204825192 GCF_027595985.1 Sorex araneus
AGCAACTCAGACACTACGGCCAAAACAGAACAGCAAAGTCAGATGGCAAATACTGAGGTGGCGACTTGATACTTCCTCAAAATTAGTTCATTAACGACTATTCATCATTAGTACTGAATAATTACTTGTGATCATATGTAAGACATTCTTTGCAAGAGATGTTAGGACATTCTACTTGTCAAATCCTAAAAATATCTATGTCCTAGCAAAGCCTGGACAAAATTTCACTAAAAATTATATTAATTCCCTCCTGCTCAATAAAAAGATTTAAAGTTAGCTAATGGTAGTTCATTAACACACCTAAGTACCAAAACGGCTGGATTTATGACAGCACAGCAGGTAGGGCGTTTGCCTTATATGTGGCGAACCAGGGTGTGATCCAGGCATCCCATATAGTCCCCTGAGCACTGCTAGAAGTAATTCCTAAGTACCTAGCCAGGAGTAACCCTGAACATTACCAGGTACAAACACAAACCCCCTCCCACCAAATAATAATAATAAATAATAATAAAATACCAACTCACACTGACGTGATTAAGCTTAAGAACTAATTGCCTCCTTAAGTCCACAGATGCTTCACTTACTTTACTTAGACCAACATTGTGGTATTTCTTTTCCATGATCTTCTTCACTGGTTCCTCTTCCTTAAAGGTTATAAAGCAGAATCCACGCCTCTTATTGGTCTTGTTGTCCATGGGGAGTTCTATGGATTCCACCTGTTCCCAAATAAGTTTTTTAATATCACAGATTGCAAGTTATTAACAACAAAGACACAAGATTGGTGGAGAGCAAACGAGTCAAGAAAACGTGTACTCGGGGCCAAAGACAGTTCACCGCAACAAGTGCTGCCTTGCGTAGGGCCAACCCAGGTGTGATCCCTGGCACAGCGTATGGAGAACCTGATCGTGCCCTGGCAAGAGTGATCCCTGAGCAGGGCTTGGAGTAAACCCTGAGAACCACCAGCTATAGCCCAGAGTATTTAAAAAAATAGGGAAAAAAAAGTGATGAGTTGGAAAATTTTATGCCAAAAACTCAAACTATCACCTTGTACATCACAGTCCTTAAAAACAAATTACGAAGAACAGTCCCTGAGGCTCCCTTGTGGTATATCTTATCGTCTAGTCTTTTTTAAAAAATTCAAGTGACTCTGAATTATAGACAGTGGGCTGGAGCAATAGCACAGCAGGTAGGGCGTTTGCCTTGCATGCAGCCCACCCGGGTTCGATTCCCAGCATCCCATATGGTCCCCTGAGCACTGCCAGGGGTGATTCCTGAGTGCAGAGCCAGGAGTAACCAACCCTTATGCATCGCCGGGTGTGACCCAAAAAGTACAAAAAAAAAAAAAAAATTATAGAAGGTAAGCTCACAACACAGTGACCATTACAGAAGGTAGGCTTCACAATATAATGAACTAATTTAGCTCCCTAATTCAAGTGTCACAAATTCAAATGCAGAGCAAGAACAAGTCAAATTTTAAGAAAAAACATAATTAGTTAAAATAAAAATGAAATTGGGCTGGAGCGATAGCACAGCGAGTAGGGCATTTGCCTTGCACGCAGCCAATCCGGGTTCGATTCCTCCGCCCCTCTCGGAGAGCCCGGCAAGCTACCGAGAGTATCCCGCCCGCATGGCAGAGCCTGGCAAGCTACCCATGGCGTATTCGATATGCAAAAAATAGTAACAACAAGTCTCACAATGGAGATGTTACTGGTGGCCAATCAAGCAAATTGATGAGCAACGGGATGACAGTGACAGTGAAAAATGGAAGTGGTGAGGGAAACTGAGAACTGAATATCTAACCCAAAGACAGAAGCAATGGCTTCTGCCAATGCCTCAGTGCCTGCTGCTGACTCTTGAAAAGCCTGCTAGATTTTTGTGTAAAACACCCCCATTTCCAAGTACTAAAACAGAGCAGGAGCCATAGCCCAAGGAGTAAGGTGGTTTTGCTTGTGTCATGCAGCAAAGCCTGGTTCCATTCCCGCACTGCGTGTGGTCCCTGGAAGCACCTGCAGCAAGCCCTGAGGGCGCCAGACGGGAGCCCTGAGCACAGCTGCATGGCGCCCAAAAGCAAAACCAAACCAAATACAGTACCCACCTGTTGAATCAACAAGAACTGGGAACATTATATGTGGAGCCAAAGGCCACAAAATTCTCATCTTATGCTTAAGTCATTGACGTACAAAAGCAAATTCTAAATCTGTAATCACCCTCATGAAAGTTATACTTTAATCTGTTTAAATTAAGATGCTTTACCTGTTTTTTCAAATTGTGGGGGCCATACGCAGCATAAGAATCAAGCACAGAGCCCACCCGACTCCTCCTTGTCCTGTTAATTCCAATGTATCCCCCCCTTCTCTGAATACATTTCCGTCTATGCAGACAATCTACGTATCTTAAAATTTCTTTCAAGTTTCAAGATAAAAGAAATACCAACTTCATTTGTGAAACCTGTGCCCAGCTATGCAATGCACAGCACTCAATATTAATGGGGGAAAGGAGGGGAACCCTGCAATAATTTAACCTTCAAATATTAAAAAAAAAAAAAAGTGCCTAGCACACAGCAGCCCTGGGCTGGATCCCCAGCACTACATATGGTTCCCTGAGCCCCACCAGGTAAGACCCAAAAACAAAACAAAAAATATTTTAGTTTTAATTATCAAAAATCAGAATCTGGGAGGCTGGAGTGATAGCCCAGCAGGCAGGGCGTTTGCCTTCCACGCGGCTGACCCAGATTCAATTCCCAGCACCCCATATGGTCCCCCGAGCACCGCAGAGTAATTCCTGAGTGCAGAGCCAGGAATAACCCCTGTGCATCGCTGGATGTGATCAAAAAAAAAAAAAAAAAATCACAATCTGTTCAAATTTTAAAACTTTGGGGGGAAAAAAATCAGTGAAAAACCCCTTAGCTGTGACAAATTACATTCACACTGACCAAAACCCAAGTCAAAATATTATCACATACCTCACCAAAACCACCAAAGTACTCCCTTATTTTCTCTTCAGGTGTATCTGGAGAAAGGCCACCAACAAATATTTTTTTAACAGGTTCTTTTGTTTTCATGGCTTTGGCCCTTTTAGGATCAATCACCTTCCCATTCAATTTGTGTTCTTTTTGATCCATGACCTAAGAAAATGGAAGTTTTATTTTAAATATGTGTGCCTTAACTAACAGCTAAATATAACTAATGCTTGCCATGTGTTGACAGAGCCAGGATTTAAAGTACTGTCAAACTACACAGAGTTCTGGGGCTAGTAAGATACACGAGCACCTGCCTTCACCCAGATCCCAGTAACCCATACAGTCCCTCGAACCCTGGTAGGTCTGCTCTGAGGACAGAGCCTGAGCACCACCAGGTGTGGCCCAAATCTGTGACCAGTTATAAATAAAGGTGGCTAGGAAAAGGGGATAGAGCACACAATTCTATTTAATTACTGGAAAACATTTTTTTCCAAGTAATTGATTGTTACTTTCCTTCTGCCCAGGACTAAGTCTCTTATCTTAAAAATGTATTATCGGGCCCAGAGTGCAGCAGTACAGTACAGCGCCTGCCTTGCAAGGAGCCAACCTGACTTGAATCTCAGCACCCCAAAGCCCTCCCAAACTGCCAGGAAAGACCCCCGCCCTGCAGAGTCGGAAGCCCTGAGTACCACCAGTGTGAGCACCGACGTGTCCCCCCCCACCACCTTGCCAGGGAAAGAATAGGCCTATCAACTTCTGACAATGTATTAATCAGGCCTCACTTTTTTTAAAGGTTAATTTAAATTCAGTATCTTCTGGCACACAGGAAGGTGGTCAGTAAACAAGTTCTGAATCGGACTCTCCCATAACAAAAATGTACCGGCAAAACCCATTATCTTTTCCTTTGCATGAGTCCAAGAAAGAGGACCTCAGAAATAAAGAACAGATTCTATCCCGCTATTCACCTGTTTTATATGAACTGATCAGAACACATTGCACACTACCTTATCTACACTCTCCGACTCTTTAAATAGCACAAAGCCAAACCCCCTCGATCGCCCTGTGATAGGATCTAACTTCAGAGTGCAGTCTACAACTTCGCCAAATTTGGAAAAGTAGTCCTTCAGATCTTTCTTTGTAGTGTCCCAGCTAAGGCCGCCTATAAACATTTTCCTGTAAAGACAAAAAGCAATTATTAAAAGGCTAAAAGTTTTTATATCAACTGTGCCTTAAGTAGTACCCACATTAATGGAATACCTATCTCAAACTGCACCAATTTACTGAGCAGTACAAAATGTCCTTTCTACATAACCATGTTTATCACCTTTACTGTTCCACTTGTTACTGCTGTGCCTGCATAATTAAAAAATTAGTGAGCAAGCATCGGATTAAGTCTTTTGACTTGCCAAAGAGATAATACTAAGTAAAAATACTCAAAGTGAAAATATTATAGTCTCTCTTAAATTACAAGTTAGATGCATAACAGCAAAATATAGATCGTTAGCTTCAATTTTATTTTCAAGTCCTCATTTAATTTTAAAAACCACAGTCCCCAATGATCACAGCAACCAGCTTTATTATCTATACTGAGCTGCGTTCTACTTAACAGTTCTTTCATTAACAAAACTCTTAGCACAAAAATGGATTATTTTAAATCTAACAATTACGTTGTAAACTAATCTTTTTAATGTGCTAAGAGCCCCAAACAAAAGACAAAATTATGTAAACAACTTAGTAATTACCCAATGGAGCACAATCCACCACTAAGTAGCCTAAATGATTTTTTTTACAGTAGAACCTCAGTTAACCAGCAGTAAAATATTTAAACTTTTAAAATGCCTGAAGGGACAGGAAGTAAATGTAAACCACCAAGAAACAAAGTCCAAAGATATTCTCCCCTTACCCCAAAAGTATTAAAGGTAAAAGTCTTAATTTTTTATTACAGTAAAGGAATGTATAAAGCTCAGATCTGGTAGTTCTGTGATTCATTTTACATCTGCCCCTTAACCACACCCACTCACCCTCACTGGAGATAACATAACCTCCCTACCTTATAGAAACGGGCGGAAATTTTTACTTTCCTAAGATAAACTGTCAGAATTTGCTATGGAGGGCTAAATATTTCACCATCAGAATTAAATGTTTACTCAATAATTTCTCATCTTTGTAACTGAGGTGGGCCAGGGAAGGGGATGTGGTATGACTTCCAGCGCTATAAGGAAATTAAAGCAGAAAATAACTCCATCTTGTGGACTTGTAGAATATAGCCATTAAGGTCTATTCCTGCAGCAAGAGGCTAGCTTTTTTCTCTGAACAGACCTTGTTTTTGCCTCTCCCTAAAGATGCCAGCAACTGATGTGGTAACTAACTGCCCTTACTATCCCAGCACAGACTGTTTCTCGCTTCTGATGAAGTTTTGTTTTTTGAGCTTCTATTTCCTGAGCAATTCTGGGGAATCATGCAACACCGGGGATTAACCCCAGGGCCCTGCAAGCTCCAGCTACATGCAGGCTGTTGCTCAGGTGTCTCCCCAGTCCTTAAGTTAAGGTTGAAAGAGGCAGGGAGACAGGTACTGGGGGAATCTCATGCTTTCCACTACTGCATTACTGGTTAGTTTTCAACCTCTAAGTACAGTCTAGAAAGTTGAGCCTTTTATGATATGCCTGAAGTAACCTAACAACTTTACTCTGTAGTATTTATAGTTCAATGTTTGTTGTCAATTCCAGGGAAATGAAATTTAAGGTATTCACTTTAATTTTATCTTCTTTCATTCAATGAAATGATATTCAAATGTGGTAAAAGTTCATTTCATCTAATTTTTAACCTAGAGATCCAGAGCACATCTTTCATAGATTAAGAAAATTCATTACAAATATTCACCCTATCAAGGTGTACTCTTAAAAAAAAAAAAACACACAAAACTTAAGCTATCTTTTAAGAGAACAAAATATAAAGTGATGGCCTCTTGCTCAGACACAGCAAGTTCTAAGAGAAACAATTTTAATTAAATTTAAATTTAATTACCAAATTACCACTTCCATTATCACTGAAATTTTCCATCAATTAATTTTAACTTGGCATCATTTTAGCCTCAAGAAAATATAGCAATACTAATGACCAGTTTTGATTTTTTAAACAAGGGTTTAATCAATGGATTAATGTCCTTAACTTAAAATAAATGACTACAAATAACAGCAAGAACGTAGCATGTTCTATGATTATTCACAAACCCCTAATGTGTTCTAAGGAACAGGAAGCTGGTTTTCTTAAGCACCAAGCATACTAATTCATCAACTGACCCTGTTTTAGAGTAATCTCTAAAACAACTTCACACCTTTAATCTTTAGCAAACAAATTACTAATTTTGCCTACCACAGAACTAAAAGTTCACTGAAAATGTCTCCTTTCAAAACTATCAAATCCAAATTTAAAATATTCTGATACACTAAATACTTTATAGATTTACCTTTTCTCAAGAATATTAAAAGCAAAACATCAGCTATCTGGCACCTTTAGGGAATGAGGAGCCAATTATTATTCTGAGCCTAAAAGTATTGTCTGCCTTAATTTGTTTTTTAAACTTTTAATTACTTGGAATAAAATCTTTTCTATCATCTACTAGACACTTTTGCATTCTTAATGATTTTACATACTTCATAGATCAGCCAAAACTATTTTATGATTTTATTACAACATGGTCTTTTTAAGTTAAAAGCTATTTATTAGTAAACTAAATACATCTGATGATGTCCTTGCTCTTTTAACAAATCCTATTTTCATTTTTATCTTCTTCCCTTCTAGTCGGCAAGGTAGGTTGCCATTATTTAACCTTTCAAATTTTGTGTAAATGAGCTCTTTTTTGGATCAAATGCATTAATATTTTGGAAGTCTTTTACATACTTGGCAGGGGCTGGGGGGGGGATCACCAGATCAAAACCAAGGCCGCCTCAGCTGAAACAGCAGCTCCTGGAGCTGCATCCCTGGCCCCCAAATTACCTTTCTCTGGCTCTAATAAAGGGTTTGCCACAACCAAAACCAGACAGGTGAAAATTTTATGATACACAGAAATTGTACTAAATCCATTCCATCTTCACTAACTGGAACATATTAAATCCATCTTTATGTTTATTCAGTAGGCCAACCAAGTAACAATATTTTAAGTTATCATCTGTTAATTCTACATAAATGGGAACTTAGTTTTGTCCCAGAACACCAGCATTCTGACATGCTTTTCCTCTAAACGAGATGATAAAGTACCAATTTACGTTTTCTATATTTTATATTACTGTATCTTGCTTAAGTCACAATACCTATTGTCCGTCCAGATTACCTCTGCTGCCTTGCATACAAAGACTGACTTTCAAGTTGCTGTCACTCCTGCAGAGATGTGCAAACACTTTACAATGAAGTAGAGACAGAACTTCAGAAAAATCCTAAGCAGTCAAGTTAAAATGTCACAAGACTCATTCAAGTAGCCAAAATGGATGCCTAATACTGTAACACATTTTAAAATTTTGATCCTCAGTTTTAAGTGAATAATCCCAATTAAAATGTAGGCATTCATCTGTTACATTTTAAATTTACCTGCAAGTTATATGGCACCCTAAATGCTATATAATACTCATTTTTAACATTTGCTCAACCATGTAATCTTGTTTTTACAGATTCTGACATTACATATTGAATAATGGGAATAGATGTATACCAGTACAAGTCGACTATGCAAATGCTATGAATCTGTCATTGAGACTTTTTTGTGGGGAACTCTCTTTAGATAGTAATTTAGTGGCAGTAAATCAAACTGAGTTTAAACCCTCCAACTACAATCATTTAACTCTATAAAGAGAAAAAAGTGTTCCATATTGATAAAGTGAACCAAGAGCCTATCTTCTTCATAGCTGCAGTTACAGGACACAGAACATACTCTGGCTAAATGCTCAAGAAAACAAGTTACTTTGAAGGGTAGGACACATACCAAATACAGTAAAAGGCAACTTCTTCAAAGCTTAATTTTTAAGAAACTGCATAGGCTTTATGATGCTCCCAGCAAGAGCCAGATTTGAGTTTTACATAAATGGATACTCATATTTTCAATGCCAGTCTTAACATTAAGAAACATAATTTCCCATATGAAAAATAGGCAGACTAGAAATTACACTTTAAAAACCTCATTTTAAAAATCACTTTAGCAAGTTGTATTTACATCTATGCCAGGCATTTTAGTAATTTAATTTTAAACAGCTAAACATATGGACAGCACTCAGCACTGACGGAAGGGCAATATTTTAATTTAATACTTTCCCATTCAAGAAATATTTTCTGCACTATTGAGGTCACTAAACTTTCCTGGGTTTGGGTTTTGTTTGTTTTGGGGGCCACACCCACGTTGGCTACATTTTGCAGTTGCCCACTGTGCAATCTCGCTGGTCCCAGGTCTATGTTTTAACATGAAAACCAAAGTGTACTTCCCCAATCAGTTTTTACTATCGAATACCTTATCCAATGTATGAAACACTACTAGACTTTCTTGTAACTCTGGAATAGGAACAAAGAAAAAAAATTTGCAATTCAGAAACTTTCAAATATAGTCATGATCATCCATTTGTGGTATCATAACAAGTTCTGACAGTTTATAAAAACACCACAAAATACTAATCTAATATACTCTTAAAGCACATGACTAGCCAAGCTGTCATCTTTGAGAGCAAAGTTATTTAAGGTCACTAGTTTTTATTTTAAATAGTATCATTATAATTACTTCCTTAAAAACCAAAGTACATACAATGAAATCTCACTAGTACTTAGGAAATTAGTATTTTTCTAGGAATTTGAGATTTACTTTAGTCAGTAGGCTAACTATAATAAAGGGTTTGGTGGTGGTTTGGGTATTCTTTTTGAAGCTAGATATTGATTAGGATGTGACAATGTCATTTTAGACTCTGAAAATCTGAGTTAACTTTAAGCACTTTAAGAAAAGTTAATACAAAAGATTAATCCTGCTAGCTTATTACATTAAATCAGCCCAGTATATCTGAATAAACTTTATATGCTAAACCCCAAATCTCCATTTTCCATTTCATTCCAGGGAAGGAATGAGATCTTGTGTCTTTACTTTAAACTCAACCAATTTCAGAAGATAAATTCCCACCGACCTGAAGGTTAAGGAATAGTTCTTAACCTCGAGGCTAACGTTCTGGTTAACTGAGATTACTACACACTCATAATTCTTTAAGTTTTCTAATGGAAATAAATTTTGAGATCAGCACTAAACCCAGAGAATTATTTTTTACATTCTTATAAAATAATTTAGAGTCTTACCCATGTTTTAGTGTTCCTAAGAGTTTAACTGAAAATAATTCTAAAACTCATCCTAAGCCACTCTTGGTTCCTCTTTTAAAGTACACTTGCTATATGTCCTCTACCTTTCTCCCGAGACTAGAGGGAGGGTGGCGGGGATTTCGGAGCTACTTGGGCCTTATGGTAGGCTGCAGTCTACATAAGGAGGAAGATCATGGAACATGAGTAATATTTAAAACGACAGCTTTACTGACGGAACACTTCCATTAATGTTTCCCCACCCCACCCCCAAATCGTCTTAAATATCTAAGTCCAACGTACAATCGAATACTCCAGAAACTAAAACAGGCTTACCTTTACTCCCCAGGAGTAACTCACTGGCAGTATCAACTATTAGGGCACCAGGTAAATACACACAAACTATGAAAGCAGGCTATGGAGTCAATCTTCCTGTGGTGAGCTTTGTTTCCGACACACAGATCAGCAAACACGTTTATTACCTGAGACCACACTGTTGGAAGTGAAGTACAGAAACAGATCCCACGCTTCCAGCGTCCACTGCAGTGCCCTATCTACTAAAATGTTGAAGCAGAACTAAAGTCAAATAAAACTTGGACTAACAGAAGTTACATTTCACTCCATTTATGAATCTGCACACTTGTGTGCACAGCTTTAAAGTGGACTAGGAAAAGGCTTATTCTCCTTTTAAAAAGCTTTCAAGCGCGGTGCTTGAAGGCTAAAACTATTCACTCTCCATAGTGGCCCAAAATCAGACCCGGGAATAGATTCAAAAACTTTCCTATATGAGGGCAGCTTACGGAGGACAGATTAACCATGTTATACTAAAAATACACAGTAAAAAATACATTTAAGTGTATAGAAGGTACCACATGGCCTGAGGAAAACAAATTTATTTCAAAGCACTGCACTGAAATATTTCAATGATATCCTCCAATTCCAAACCTGAAAGGACACAGTGCCAAAGGCTTTAATGTCTTTCATAATGTTAGTAAATACAGACATTAAGCTTATACCCCTTCTTTATGCATTAACATTAAATTTAGGGGCATCACTTCTGCAGTGTTAGTTAAGGTTTCACAGGATGCTAAAATTCAGACCCCTCAACTCAGGTCACAATTTCAGTAAATTCAAAATTCAGACCTTTCTACTCAGGTCACAAATTCAGTAAATCCAAGTGGCCAGTAAATTTGCCAGGACAGGGTTCTCAAAGAAAACAATTTTACAAAGTGAACCATGTTGAGAATGCCCTGGAAGGGAACCATTCGGTCACATTCTCAAATATTTAAAACCTCAGCAGGCCCATTTCTTTAAAATTAGACAGAGACAAACTATTGCAGAACTCCCAAATGCTTACCAATTAGAATCATAATGGGCGTAACTCTAGTGGCTTTTAGGACTAGATTTGCATGGAACTGAACGGGACTATCCTGCCTCCTGCCCAATCCAATAGCAGCAGTCAGCGTACCTACCTTGTAAAATTAAAAGCCAATACTTAGTTTTCTAACTGCCTCCAGGTAACGTACTTCAAGACATGTGCATTTTGCCAGACACCAAATAAATTTTAAAGTAACTACCCTAAGAGGACTGAAATATTTGCAGAAAACAGAGTACACCCCAAAACGGGTATTCCAGTGCAACTACTCGTAACTAGGGACGTTATGGAATTGGGAGGAGGAAAAATGAGGTAAAGCAGAAAGGCATTTCTAGTAAGTATTCGAAAAGCCCACAGTGAACTATAAAAACACCCACTAGAGGCATGCTTTCCTCCTAAACACAGCTGTTTATAGAGCAGATTTTTAAAAACTACTTCAAGACTGCAATAAATCTTTAGAATGTTTAGATTATGATCACTTTATTCTCATTACAGAGAAATGCACATAGAAATATTTAATTAAAGTGAGATGACTTTTACATCTACCAACCAGTCATCCTCACTGGGATTATGAAACTGTTGCCCAATATCCCTCAAATCAAGAAAAAGGAGCAGGTGTGGTATCAAGTACAGCAAGTTAAAAATTTTGTTTAACGGTTTTGAAATTCTTCAGGAAGAAAAACATTTGTTTCTGAGAGTGAGAACAGCCAGCAACCTTCAAGCCTAAGTTTATGGTGTTTGCAAAACCTTCAAAAAAACTTGTAAGGTCTGAAATATGCAGAGTAAAAAAGTTGCAGATATAGTTCACAGTGGTGGAAAAACTCCCATCAGTTGATCAGGCAATACCTTCATCAACTGTTACAGACCCTTAATTCTGGTCTGTAACAGTACTACCAGTAGGTAGGGCACTTGCCGTGCACAGGGTAACTGGGGTTCAATTCCTGGCAAACCATACGGTTCCCCAAACCCGCCAGGAGTGATCCTTGGGCACCCACACCCTGTGGCACAAATAAATCACCCCTCACCAAAAAAAAAAAAAAAGCTTTTACTACATCAAACTGTCCCACTTTTCTGTTTTTGGTGTACTGTTTCAATATGCTTTATCTCCAATACAAAGCTAAACTGATTTCAGTGGATGAGTGCAAGCAACATTTAAACATCCCAACTGGGCTCTTAAAAACACTCTAGTTTTGTGTGGAGGTATGTCAATTATCTGGAAATGATAGGCCCTTAGCTCCAGCAGTGGTGAACATACTCCTAGGAAACTCAAAATACAGTCCTCAAGGCAGAAAGACTGACATTTAAGGAAATGGAGGGGCTAGGGTGGGGGAGAAGAACAAGACACAATCCACCAACCTTCCAAAAGAAAGTCATGCAATAGTGAATACATATCAACCAACAGCAATTAACATTCCAGCCAAATCACACAGAATAAAAGCACGAGGAAGAGCGGGAGGGGAAGACCACCATCAGCCGCCTCGAACAGGGCTTACACAGCTCTTAGTTCAGTTCCATTTGTCATATGGCTGGTGATAAGAGACATTTTTGCATACATATTCACAACACTCAAAACTTTTACTTGATATCTAAAAATTCATTATAACATGCAAGTTATTTTAAACGCAAAATTTTTTATCAAGTAACTAGCATTAAACTTGGATTCCAACAAAGAACTTTCATCAGAACTTGAAATTACACTAAATAATTTTTCTTGCCAGATAGAAAAATAACATTACTAAAGTTATTAAGCTTTAACTGGCCAAACCACAATCACATGCATTACCAGGGACCAAAAACCATGTAATGGCATCAAACTTGCCCAAAGATCAAACACTATGCCGAGAAAGGTTATTACATCCCAGGTGCACGAAAGCCTACTGGGCAAATGTCTAGGGTTTCCTGGGAATCAATGGGCAACAGACCAATACACAGCCTCAGTACATTACGTCTACCGAACCCTTTATAATACAGAAATAAAATGTAAAAGTTTTACCATTCTTCCCGCTGTGCCGTCGCTGCTTCAGAGTGTCGTGGGGAGGAGTTTGAATGGCTAGGGAATTAACAACCGGTACAGCAACCAATCAAAATTCTAGTTTTAGTGTTCGACATTGTTAGGGTTAAAAACTTTTCATTCATTACACTTCAGTTCAACAGTAGGTAACTACAAAGGCAGCTGCTTTTAGCGCTGAAAAACTCAAGCGCTCCCAGGATAAGCCTGGCCCAGTCGGCAAGTTAAGACAGTCACTCGGGTGCCTCCGTCCCAGGAACAGTTCAGAAAACAAAAACCAGAATGTCACAGGCTTGCGTTTCCAAATACGGAAAACCCGTTATTCCGAACTAGGCATCACTCCGGATTCGCGCTATTAAAGCCAGGCGAGGCCGCAGCCCCGCCTCCAGGCCCCCCAGGCGGGCGGCGGGCAGAGGCGCGGGGCTGGGGGGCGCCCGCAGCGGCAGTCGCGCACACCCCGGCCCGCCGGCCAGCGCAACAGTTACTGCTCTCACCGTCCCCCGCCGCCGTGCTCAGTAGAGGGGGCGGGGAGCGGCCGCCTCGCACCCGGCGCGTCCTCGGCCCGGGGGCCACGGGAATGGGAGCGTGCCCCCGGCCGGAGACTGGGGGCCAGGCAGAGCCCACCGAGACCCCCGCCTCCGCCCGTCCTGCCCTCGCCCCGACCGCAGCCGCCGGGCACGGCTAACTTTCTCCCCATTAAACTCCCGTCCTCGTGCGCCCCCGCCCGCACCCGGCCCCGACCGCCCCGCACGACTCTTTCATGCTGGGAGGCGGCGGGCGGGCCCCCTCCGGCCCTGCGGGGGAAAAGAGCGGGAAGGAGAAACCGAGGCCAAAAAAAAAATATTAGAATAAGGGATCCTGGGAAAAGGGGGTGGATTGAAAAGAAAACCAAAAACATTCTTTTTCCTGGGAGACTGACCCATCAAAGGCGCAGAGTCAAATGCTGCGCGGGCCGCTGGGGTGGGGGGGTGGGGAGGCGCGCAGGGCGCCAAAAGGGGTGCGCGGGCAGGAGCCGCCGCGGGGTGGGGGAAGGGCGGCCTGCGCGCCCCGGGCCCCGGCGGGCCACTGGACTTACCCGGGGGCCCAGCACCGGGGAAGAGTCCTAGGGGGCGATTCGGGGAGCTCCCGCCGGCCCGGTTCGGCCCCGGGCTGGGCAATAACGGGGGGAGGAGGGGGGTGCGCCCAGGCGGGCCGCGCCAGGAGGCGGGGGCCCAACTTCTCCCGGGGGGCACGTGCTCGGGCGGGCCGGGCCCCCGCGAGGCTTTTTGTGCGCTGCCCCGCGGCAAGGTGGGGCGCAGCAGGGAGCCCCCCGCCGGGCAGGGGGCGGGAGGGGAAGAGGGACGGGGAATAACCCCCCGCAGGCTGCGCGGGCGGGAGCAGAGCCGCGCGCGGGAGGGGAGGAGGGCGGGCCGGGCAGCAGCGTGGTGACGGGCAAGGTGGGAGCGGGGCGCGGGGGAGGGGGCGGGGGCGCGGCCCGGGGGGCGCGGGCGCGGCAGGGGCGGGAGGTGGGGGGGGGCGCGCTGGTCGGGCCTGACTCTCCCGGGCCGCCCCTTACTCACCCTTCATCCTCCTCGTTCTTACTGGCATCGATCTTCGCCCCCTCCGACTCGGCGCTGCCCCCTTCGGGGCCTCCGGCCGCGGAGCCGCCCCCGGTCCCGGCGCCGCTTCCCGCCGCCGCCGCCGCCGCCGCCGCTGCCCCCGGCGCCGCCGCCACCATGGCTCCCTCCTGCTCGCCCGCCGAGCCGCCTACCGCCGCCGCCGCCGCCCCGTCCCCGCCGAACTGCTCCTCCGACATGGTGCTCGCCGCCGCCGCCGCCGAGACGACCCCCCGCCGCCGCCGCGAACCGAAAACTCGCCGCCAAGTAATCCCCGCCGCCGCCGCCGCGCCGCGCCGCGCGCCCCGCTCGACCGCGCCAAGCACCCCGCACGCAAAGGGAAGGCGCGCGCGGCTGCACCACAGGCTCCTGCGCCGCTCCCGGGCCTGCCCCCCTCGCCTCCCACTCCCGCGCGGCGCGCACTCCCGCTCTCGCCCGCGACGCTCAGGGAGAAAAAAGCAGCAGCAGCGGCGGCCGCGCTCGCCTCCTCCTCGCTTTAATGGCGCCGCCGCGGACCACCTAAAATGGCCGACGGAAGAACGGCGCGTCCCGGTCACGTGACGCGCGCGCGCCCTCGGCGCCGCCCCCGCCCCCTCGCCCGCTGAGGGGCTGCCTTTTTTTTTTCCTTTTCCCTCCTCTCTTCCCCCTTCTTCCTCTCTTCCCCCCAACACCCTGCCCCTTCGCTTCTCTCGCTCCCTTTTTAAAGCTTTCCCTCGCGCGCGCGAGCGCGCGCCGACGCCGCTTAGCGTGGGGCCTTTAAAAGGAACCGGAAGTGGCGTGCGCGGAGACGGCCGCGCGGAGACCATCGAGAACAAGGAACGCGGTTGGGGAGGCGCGGCTAGAGGGGCTTCTTTCCTCCCCCCTCTCGGCCCCCCCCTCCCCACGCCAGGCCTCCCGGAGCGGCCCCGAGCGGCGGCGTGGGAGATAGGGGTGTGGCCGCGCCTCCCGGAAGGCCGCGCCGGCCCGCCGGGTCCTCTCGGTGGTCGGCGCCGCCGTCGGGGCGAGCGCGCGTGCGCGCGGGCTGCGGCGGCTCGTCCGCCCGCCTCGGGGGGCCCCGCGCCCCGGTGACATTGAGCCGCTTCCCGCCGAGCCTGCCGGCCGCTGGCTCCGTGCCTTCCGCTGCTGGCGACCCTCGCGCCAGGGCGCGGGCCTGGCCGAGCCTTCCCGCCGGAGCGGGGATGCTCGCCGCGCCCCGGCCCCCGAGTCCGCAGCCCGCGGAGCAGCGCGCCCAGGCGCTCGCGGCGGCGCCTTCGCGGGTTTTTTTGTTGTTGTTGTTACTGTGGGTTTGGTGCGTTGTGGGTTCTTTTATTGAACACCGCGGGGCGTGCCGGGGAGCTGTAAAAGTTCTTTAATGGCCCCGTTGGAAACCCCACGTGCCGTGGCTGGAAACTGGATTATTGGACGTCGGAGGCTTGCAGCTTTCCTGGAATACACTTAGATAGCGTGCAGCTAGGAGGGCCTTCCTTTCGGGCCACCGTGATCATCTGCCTGTCCAGCGTGTGCCCAGCCACTGGGGTTAAAAAAGAAAAAAAAAAGACGAGGGTGCAGTTTGGCAAAGGACCCTGGAAAGTTTGTTTCCATCACATAGCGAAGTGAGTTGGTAGTAAGTAGAGGCTGTCCAAGGACCGCGGAAGGGAGATTGTAAGAGTATCTAGTTTATGGTTCTGAAAGGCTTGAGAGAAGGTTCAGCCCGCTGAGCACATGCCTTGCAGGACGCCTGACCGGGCTTCAGTCCCCAGCGCCTCATATAGTGCCCCCAAACACAGGTGTGGACTCCCCCAAAGTGACGAGTTTTCCTATTTGAAGGGCCAGAGACAAGGGTACAGGAGTCAAAGCACTTGACCTGCATGCAGTCACTGCCTCCCCCACCCTTGAGGTCCCCAGTCACGGATTATAGTCCCGCAGCAAGGTCAGGGGACTCTCCTGACCGCCTAGCCAGTAGAGCACACACCCCCTCCCCCCTGAGTCATGAGTAAGTCTGAGCACAGCCAACTGTAGCCCAAAAACTTAAAAACAAACACACTAGTCAAAGTGGATTTTTTTTTCTTTTTGAGGTCACACCTGGCGATGCTCAAGGTTTACTCCTGGCTCCGCACTCAGGAATTATCACTGGCAGTGCTCAGGGAACCATATGGGATGCTGGGAATCAAACCCGGTCGGCAGCGTGCAAGGCAAACGTCCTACCTGCTGTGCTATTGCTCCAGCCCCCCAATTGGATTTTTTTTTTGGGTCACACCCAGCGATGCACAGGGGTCACTCCTGGCTCTGCACTCAGGAATTACCCCTGGCCGTGCTCAGGGGACCATATGGGATGTTGGGAATCGAACCCGGGTCGGCCGCATGCAAGGCAAATGCCCTACCCGCTGTGCTATCACTCCAGCCCCCCAAAGTGGATTTTTAATGTGAAACAAATATGCCTCGGGGCTGGAGAGATAGCACAGCGGGTAGGGCGTTTGCCTTGCACGCGGCCGACCCCGACCCAGGTTCAATTCCCAGCATCCCATATGGTCCCCTGGGCACGGCCAGGGGTAATTCCTGAGTGCAGAGCCAGGAGTAACCCCTGTGCATCGCCAGGTGTGACTCAAAAAGCCAAAAAAAAAAAAAAAAAAAACAATAAGAAACAAATATGCCTCTTCAGTGGCAATACAAAGTTCACAAAAAGAGCTGTCTGAATTTTTTCAAGCAAGGAGCCTTGATCTTAACACTTATGCATGCTCACCTTTTATTTACTAACAAAGTGCTTCTCCCAAAATGTTCATTATAATTCCCGCATAGATTCTGGGCTTAGAATTTTATTATATTTTTGTAATGCAGGAAAGCATACAAATGGATTTAAAGCTAAGTATCTCTGTTACTTAAAGACGCATGTGCCCGGTCACTCATTCCTACCTGCCAAGGATGCCAAATCTGCATCCTCAGCTCCATCCATGCAGCATTTCTCTTAGAGCTCTCTGAACTTCAACCCTACCTCTTGTCCTAGTTCTTATCTGTGTGGTAGCACCTATTCATCCAGCAAAATTCCAGGCTACTGATGCTCCCCAGTCCTCTGAAGCTGTTCCAAGCTCTAAGACAGAATTCGTCTTTCTTCCAGTCCTTCAGCTCCCTGGTCCACGGGTGTAGGTAGGTTAAAAGCTTGGGTGTGTGGACCTTGCTTCTAACTGCAGGAGCGAATCCGTTAGTTCCTGCGGTGCAGAGATGATGGATACAATGTATCCTACCTCATAGCTTTGTACAGAAACACATAGTAGACACCAGGAATTTCAGGTAAATTGTTAAATAACAAGAAAATGGTTACTTTCTTTTTGGGTTTCAAAGGAAGTGTACTTATAGAAACTTAATATTCTCCTGGGCCAACCCATCTTTGGCATAAAAATGTTTCCCAGATCACTTGCAGATATGTGAGACTCCTTTTTCCAAGTGCATACATCAGAATTCAGTATTCAAGTGGATCAAGATGGTATATTGCAGGGCTGGAGCGATAGTACAGCAGGTAGGGTGTTTGCCTTGCACACGGCCGACCCAGGTTCGATTCCCAGCATCCCATATAATACCCCCGAACACCACCAGGAGTAATTCCAGAGTGCATGAGCAACCCCTGTGCATCACCAGGTGTGACCCAGAAAGTAAAGAAAAAAAAAAAAAAGGATGCTATATTGCCACTATATTAATTGTGCTGGTGCTTGGGACTGGAGAGACAGTGCAGTGGTTAGGGCTCCTGCCTTGCATGCGGCCAACCCAGGTTTGATCCCTGGCACCACCTGTAGTCCCCTGAGTATTGCCAGCATGAATTCCTGAGTGCAGAACCAAGAGTAACTCCAGAATATCACTGGGTGTGGTCCCAAAACAAAAACAAGGGGGGAAAATTGTGCTGGCCCAAAGACTACGTGGAAGGCTCTCTGCTGTCGGTATCTATTCCGGAGGCTCGCTGCCTTAGGACAGACCCCGCGTGTTCCACTGACACTAGAGTACAGAGTCTTGGCTGAATGCAGCCTTTGCAGACAGTAACTCAAACCGTAGTACTTCTAAGAGGCAGGTTTCTTGGTTTTGTGCTTAGACCTCACCCGGCAGTGCCCAGGACTTGCTCCTGGCTACACTCAGGGATCACTCCTGGCAGGGCTGGAAGGACCCTGGGAATAATCAGGGATCACTCAGCACAGGTCTGCCATGTACAAGGCAAACGCCCTATTTGTTGTACTATTGCTCTGGCCCTAATTATTTTTTTCCGGAACATTCATTTGAAATTTAAAATGAAATCACTGTAGGACAGGGTGTAAAGCCCAAGTTAAGGAGCCACCATTGTAATGCACTGGGTGGGTAAAACTGGGGCAAGCATGTCCAGTGCTTCATATATACATTTTTTTTTTTTTTGCTTTTTGGGTCACACCCGGCGATGCACAGGGGTCACTCCTGGCTCATGCACTCAGGAATCACCCCTGGCGGTGCTCAGGGGACCATATGGGATGCTGGGAATCGAACCCGGGACGGTCGCGTGCAAGGCAAACGCCCTACCCGCTGTGCTATCGCTCCAGCCCCCCTACATTTATTATTTTAAAGTGGAATGTTTGTTCCTTTGGCAAAGTGAAATAAGCAATGTGCAGAACAAAAAGCAAAAGCCCCTATACGGCCCCCCCGCAACCATATCAAACAACCATATCCTTACGGAATAACCTATCAGGCCCAGTGAGCTTGTGGGGTTACGTGACATGATCAATGGCCCAAATGGAAAGCTCTCTCTCACTCCTGTTCGTAAGGAAGTTCTCACTTCATTTGGAAATGCTAGAGGCCGAGATGTCAAGTTTTATGTGAGCAACAGACGTGGAGAGTCCGCCTTCTACTTGACCATTGAGAAGTCTGGCATTCCGTGAAACAAGCGGACCCCCAAAGAACTCAGGATCCAGATATGGAATCTTCTGGCTCCGGGCCTTCCTATCCCATCTGCTTTACCTACCCTGTCCCACAGGCATTTCAAGGTCTCAGTGTCCAATGCTGAGCAGTATCTTCCCTACAAGTAAGTCATCTGTCATCATCATCGTCATCATCCCGTTGATCATCGATTTGCTTGAACAGTCTCAGTAACGTCTCCATTCATCCCAGCCCTGAGATTTTAGCAGCCTCTCTTTACTCATCCTTCCCAACGGTGCCACACTGAAGGCTCTTTCAGGTCAGGGGAATGAGACCCATCATTGTTACTTATTTTGGCAGATGAATATGCCACGGGGAACTTGCCAGTCTCTCCCATGCGGGCAGAAAACTCTTGGTAGCTTGCCAGGTTCTCCAAGAGGGAGAACTAGGCTATAAGATATCGAGTGGCTGCAAAGATCTGGGCGGAAGAGATCCAGTCCCGATCTGAGCAGGCTTGGAGATCTCAGCCCCAGATCCCACACACTTGGATTTCTTTTCCGGTTCCTTCATGCGTGAGGCTCGTCTGAACATGTGGACATGTGGAGAGGGGCCTTGAGCATCGCTGTGGCTGGGTTCCAAAGGTCTTCGGCTGCCAGGGATCTGCTCGGGGCGGGGGGTGGAACTCAACCCACCCCCTCTGAGAGGGGCCCTGGTGAAGACAGCCAGGCGCAGGGCAAGAGACTCTACAAATCAGCTTATTTAATTTTCCTCTTCTTAATGAGTGATAGCCCCTAGGCTAAAAAAAGGATCCGGTGATACTACCACACTCCCAACCACCACGCCCAGGTCCCAATTCTTTCTTCCAAAAGATGATTCATCTAAGTGCTTCTGAGAACGGTTAAACACTGGGATCATTCCTAGTTAGATTTATTTCCCTATTTCACCATTTATGTCACGGGCATTTCCTGGTGCTGTTTGTAAAACTAACCAGACTACAACAGGTGAAATAGTTGAATGCATAGTCTTAGTGATGTGAAGAACTGTAAACTGCTAGGGATACGATGAGGTGAATTGTGTTTGATTGTTTTGGGGTCCCATCTGGCAGTGCTCAAGGGTTACTCCTGTCTCTGAGCTCAGGCATCATTCCTGGCAGGCTCAGGGGGACCCTATGGATGCTGGGAGTCAAAGCCGGGTCGGTCATGCACACAGCAAGCGCCTTACCCACTGCAACTATCACTTTGGCTCAGATGTGCTATTTTATTTTATTTTATTTTATTTTTTGCTTTTTGGGTCACACCCAGCGATGCTCAGGGGTTACTCCTGGCTCTGCACTCAGGAATTGCTCCTGGCA
Source organism: Sorex araneus (assembly GCF_027595985.1). Lineage (NCBI taxonomy): Eukaryota > Metazoa > Chordata > Mammalia > Eulipotyphla > Soricidae > Sorex > Sorex araneus. The sequence goes on from NC_073306.1 coordinate 204,688,138, forward strand.
GTGCTTGGGGGACCATATGGGATGCCGGGGATCAAACCCGGGTCGGCCACGTGCAAGGCAAATGCCCTACCTGCTGTGCTATCACTCTGCCCCCAACAGATGTGTTATTTTAGATACAGGGATCAAAGGACTGTTCAAGGAAGTAACTTTTTCGGAGAATGGGGAACACCCAGTGATGCTCAGGGATCACTCCTGGGGCAGGGAAAAGGGTTGGGGCCATATAGGGTGCCAGGGAGGGAAGTGGCCCAAAGGAGGTAACTTTTTGAGTAGAGTCCTGAAGGCATAAGAGAAGAAAGCCATACTCCTAGTTTAGGGACGTCTGCAAGACTGGATCACTGAATTCAGGCGTGTACACAGCGCTCTCAATGATCCGTGGAGGCCCGTGTGGCTGAACAAAGGGACGGAAGCAGGAGCTTGCACCAGAGCAAGCTTGCCCAGATTTTGTTAGTCGCCGTTGACAGTTTTTATCATATGTGATGAGAAACTAGGAGAGGGGGTTGGTTGAGTAGGAGAAGCGCATGACCTAACTTCTGCTTCAACTAGCCAGATCCTTAAGTCTGGATTCTAACCATCTAGATCGTTCTGGATATTGCCTGGGCAGGGGGAGGAGGAGGGCCTCAGACAAGCACTGTGGTGAGGCCCACTCTTCCTCTAATGAGAGGCACATCTACAAGTGAGGCGTGACTCATATTTACTCAGGTGGCATTTTTCTAGAGTGACATTTTCTAGAATGACATTTCCAGTGAAGGAAAGAGTGCTACTGGCAATTAGGGAGTCGTTAAAAATTAAATAAAATGGTACCACTATTTTCAATAAAGATTAAGTTAATGTTTTCATTCATTTCAGCATTTTTCTTCTCCCATTGCTCTGCCTTTCAGACGCTCCAAGGTGGAATCTTGGTTAGCTGTTACAGCTCAGATTTATCTAGAGGGTTTTCAGAATCCCACATTGAGGACAATACTTTTTTTTTCTTTTTGGGTCACACCTGGCGTTGCACAGGGATTACTTCTGGCTCTGCACTCAGGAATGACTCCTGGTGGTGCTCGGGGGACCATATGGGATGCTGGGAATCGAACCCAGGTTGGTCGCATGTAAGACAAACGCCCTCCCCGCTGTGCTATCGCTCTAGCCCTGAGGACAATATTTTTACTTAACCTGCATTCTGTCATCTTTGTTGGGATTCTTTTCCCCAGTGACCAAGTCTTTTATCTTGGGGACTCTTGGAATCTTTTCCTTTGCTGCAGTGGCTCTGGGTTAGTTGATGTTCTTCCTCCTGCATGAAAGTCCTGAGAAAAATCACTTTCTCACACCGAGGCTGAGAATGAAGGCCTCTCGGGTCCAGTACAATGACTTGCACCCTGCCTTACTCACACACTGCCTTACACACTGCCACCCCCATTTTGATCCTGGCACCACAGATCTTTCATACACCAACCGGAGTGATGCTGGAGCACAGAGCCAGAGAGCCAGGAGTGAGCCCTGAGTACTGCCAGGTGGGGCCCAAAAACAGGAAGGAAGAAAGGAGGAGAGGAAAGAAAGGGGAGGGAGGGGAGAAGGAAAGGCTAGAGAAAGTACAGCGGGTAAGGCGCTTTCCTTGCACACTACTCAACTGGCCTCAATCCCCAGCATCTCATATGGACCCCCAGGCACCACCAAGTCACTCCTGAGCATGGAATCAAGAGGAACCCCTGAGAAAATTGCAAAGGAAGGAAGGGAGGGAGGGAAGAAAAGAAAGAAAGGAGGGAGGGAAGAAGGAGGTAAAGAAGGAGAGAGAAAGAAAAAAGAAAAAGGAAGGGAAGAAGGAAGGAATGAACGAAAGAGAAGGAGGAAGGACGAAGGGAGGGAAGGAAGGGAAAGATGTAAGGATACTGGGGAAATTGTAACTGCGAATTAGCATGCCCAGAGAATCCAAGGCTCCTTAAACTTGTTGCTCAGGACAGAGCTCGAGACCTTTCTGGATGCCTCCAGGGATCTGCGTCTAAGACATGAGAGTCTCTTCCAGAAAACTCCCACAGGGCATCACCGACCCGTCTTCTTTGGGTGTCATCATGTAAGGGGTGACAATCCATCTTCTCCCCATTCAACCAGTCCTGGTTTCCCGCCTTGGCTCTGTGGAATCATGAGAAATTGGGGGGAACAAATACCTTGGAGTTTTTGAAGTCGTCGGCCAGCCTTGCTCGTCTCTGAACTCTGCCCAGTGAAGGGGGAAGAGGACCTTGGCCAGCAAATGCACGTGACATGGGTCCACCCCAGCATCACCGAGGCCTCAGTCCAGCCCATGGTGGACACCTGTTCCGCACAGTTCAGTCAGATTTTCTCTCTTGGGAACTGAAGTTAGGATCCGGCTCACTGCACAGCTGGCTGGAGCGCTGGAGCTAGGGAGAAGTTTTATATTTTAATACAAGTCAGCCTGTTTGCACCATGTGCATCAAAGAGGTGATAGGGGGGCTGGAGCGATAGCACAGCGGGTAGGGCGTTTTGCCTTGCACTCGACCGACCCGGATTTGATTCCCAGCATCCCATATGGTCCCCTGAGCACCGCCAGGGATGATTCCTGAGTGCAGAGCCAGGAGTAACCCCTGTGCAGAGCCAGGTGTGACCCAAAAAGCAAAAAAAAAAAAAAAAAGAGGTGATAGGTCGGGGAGTGGGGAGCCGGGCAAGGATGTGTACAAGGAAGCCGGGGCCAGAGACCTCAGGTCCTTCCAAAGGCAGATGGCATCTGCTCAGTTCCCGAGTACGTGTCAGTCAAGACTCAGTGCTGTGTTTCCTCCAAATGTCGAGCTCCTCCCTCAGGCTTAGAGCACTGCTCTTGGTTCCCCTTAGATTCAGATTTGGGGGCAAACCTGAATAGATTCTTGTCACTGCAACCCAAGGAGCCTTGATCAAGAGTAAACATTCATCAAGTGTTGGGCTGACATCAAGACATACTTTGTCGTGCTTTTGCTAACCTAGTCTAAGAATCGGTTCTGCTAAGGAAAAAAAAAAACAAAATTTGACCCAGGTCAATAATTATTTATTAGCTCCCTGCAGACTCTTGGAAGACTGCAAGGAAAAAAGCAATACAAACTACAAACCCACAATTCAGTTGTAAATGACTGTTTTAAATCTTATTTAATTTGAAAAGCAGTGAAAATAAAGGCACAGCTCTCCTAGGGTTACCTTCCTAATAGAACCACACTGAGCAGTTTTATTTCGCGTCAATATTTTTGACCTCACATGATGGCTTTTATTTTTCTTAAATTTTTCTTTTTAATTTTTTGTTTTGGGGGCCATACCCAGTGGAGTTCATGGCATACTTCTGTCTCTGTGCTCAAGGATCTCGGGGACCATAGGTGCTGCTCGGGACCAAACCCAGGTCAGTCACAGGTAGGGCAAGAGCCCTACCCACTGTACTCTCTGGCCCTGTGTTTAATTGCAGTTCTTGATTTTAATTTTATGCGCCTGCAGTGCCAGGGCTTGAATCCAGTGGTCAAGCATGTCCCTTACCTAGTGGAGCCACACCCCTCTCTCTGACCCCCTGTACTTGCTCCTAAACTGCAAAATGTGAGTCTAAACCCTAATTACATGTTCTGTGTTTGGGGGGAGTCTCCCGGCAGTGTTTGGGAGCTCAGGTTCCCCCTGACACATTCTTGGGCGTTGTGGGCCTGGCAGCTCAGACTACAGTGCTCAGGAGCTGCCAGGGCGGCTCCTACCATGCCAGGGGTAAAAGTTCAGGGCCTCATACATGTGAATCCTGTGCTGCAGCCCTGTTACTTATCTCCCTGCCCCCAGCTTTGATGCCATTCATATTTCCTATGTGGCTATATGATTTTCTTTTCTTTCTTCTTATGGAATCACCGTGAGATACACAGTACAAGGCTGGTCATGATTGGGTTTTTAGTTGTATAATGTTCCAACACCCGCCCCTTCACCAGTGCACATTTCCCACCACCAAGGTTCCCAGTTTCCCTCCCACTATCCCTTGCCTCTGTGGCAGGCATCTCTCTCTCTCTCTCTCTCTCTCTCTCTCTCTCTCTCTCTCTCTCTCTCTCTCTCTCTCTCTCCCCCCCCCCTCTGGTTTTCATAGTATCATCATGGCTGCTTATAGTTCCACTGGCTGGATCTACTGAGAACATAACACTGCAGTCATAGGGCTGCAACTCAGGATACAGCACCCTGGAGTATGAAATCCAAAAAAAACCCTTCAAGCTTAGTGAATGAATATGGCCCCTAGGGAAGGTGGGGGCACCCACACCCAGCGATGCTCAGGGCGTCCTCCGGCTCTGACCTCAGAAATCACTACTGCCAGTGCTCAGGAGACCATATGGGGTGCCTTGTGCAAGGCGAACTCCTTACCTGCTGTACAGCCTCTCTGGCCCCGAACGTGGCTCTTTGGATCACTAGCGCACCGTTCTCTTGAGGTTTGGGGGTAGCCAGACTTCATTTCCTGCATCCCTCAATTGAAAGTTTATTCTCATTGCTGGCATCATATGCCAGTGCCTGGAAAGAAATCTTTCTTGTCCCCCAAATTTATACATTATTTCTCGTTATTTTGTCTGGGGGCCACACCTGGTGGTGGCATTTAAGCCTTACTCCTGGTTCTGTTCTCAGAAATCAGAAACCTGGCAGCGCTTAGGAGACCATATGGGATGCAGAGGATCAAAATCAGATGAACTTCATGAAAGACAAGCACCCTAACCACTGAACTATCACTCTGGCCCCTACACATTGTTAAGTTGTCCTGGTCCTTGTAATGGCAGCATGTTGTTTGCTGGTGCAGTATCTGTATCTGAAGTCAAAGCAGCAGACCTTGGCTGGGTGGGCATTTTAAAGCACTGCCCACTGTGGGGTCCCGTGTCCTGACCAGCAGGGATAAGAGCCAGGCTTATAAAACGGCTCCCTACAGCCCACCTTGGACCTTCCTAGGGAGGCTTGCCAGCCCCTGTCACTCCATCCCATCTTCTGCACTTTAGCCTTACTGACTGTGACAGACCTTGAAAGTGGGGCCAACAAAAAACACCCAAGGAATTGGGGAGTAACTTGTGAAGAAGTGGCTGAGAAGTGGATGGAGTGACTTAATCTGTACTCAGCTTTAGACACATCTCACGGGGCTGGAGCGATAGCACAGCGGGTAGGGCATTTGCCTTGCACATGGCCAACCCGGGTTCGAATTCCATCATCCCATATGGTCCCCAAGCACCGCCAGGAGTAATTCCTGAGTGCAGAGCCAGGAGTAGCCCCTGTGCATCACTGGTGTGACCCAAAAAGAAAAAAGATAATTAAACACATTTCACGTTGGAAAAGGCTCCCTATTCATGGTGACTCTCTGTGTCTTGTCCAGGGGTGGGGGTCTTCATTACCTACAGATTTAGCATTATCTGGGTCCCCCTCCTCCAAGATCTAGCTTAAAGCCCCCTACTTGACCAATTTGGCCTATTTCTGGGAAAATCTGGATGGTTGGTTTTTTCCTTAGTTCTATGGGCATGCTCTCTCGCCCAGCCAAGATACTAGTTTCAGTACTCATAGATCTGATTCTAGAAAACACATCCTAGGTAGCTAAGTGTATGTATGCAAATCATTTGTTCCTCTTTCCGGTTGCCAGTCTTCCGATGACCAAGCACTTCAAACCCTCCTGCTGCGAGGTCTGAGCGTCTGCAGAGCGTGGTGAGTAGTTCCCCCTCACAGACCAGTTCAAGTCGACTGATTGTAGCTGTCGGGCTTGACAAAGCCGTACTCATAGGTCAGACTTCCCAGAAAGGTGCATCTTGCGGACCGCTGCAGGACGCACAGCGGCCCGCCCATGCCTCGGGAATGACCCAGACAGCGTCTAGCTAACACTAGCTGCGTGCCGAGACCCCCGCCCCGCTCTTCTTTCTGGAGCCAGTACTCAGCACCCTCACTGTCAGCCACTTGGGAAGCAGCATTATTTCATTTGTTTTTGTTTTTTTTTTGTTTTTTGTTTTTTTTGGGTCACACCCGGCAATGCACAGGGGTCATTCCTGGCTCATGCACTCAGAAATTACCCCTGGCGGTGCTCAGGGGACCATATGGGATGCTTGGATTCAAACCCGGGTCGGCCGCGTGCAAGGCAAACGCCCTACCCGCTGTGCTATCACTCCAGCCCCGCATTATTTCATTTGTATGACATTCTTAGTTTTGCTTTTTTCTCTGGGGGTTAGGGGTGGGGGTTGGGGCCAATCCTGGCAGTGGTCAGGGGCTGTTTTTGACTCGGGGCGCATTCCTGGTGTTGCCTGGGTCAGGTGCGTGCAAGGAAAATGCTTCAATCCCTGAATCCCTGACTGTCTCCCCAGCCCTTCTGTAAAGTTTAAGTCCACAAGTCCTATATGGCTAGGTTCCACTCTGGAAATCCAGATGAACAGAAGTGTTGAGAGGAAAACAGGAAGTCCTCTTTACTCTACCTCAGCCTGTTCTTGGCTCCAAAATACAGAAGGGAGTGTTTCCGGGGGGATGACTGCTCCTGAGCTCATCGCTGTCTTCTGCTCTGCTTCCTCTAGCCCTCTTTGGGGCCAGAGGGGGGACCACATGCATGCAAGGCAAACACTCTACTGCCATGCTACCTCTCTGACCGCTCTCCTTCCTTCCTTCCTCCCTTCCTTCCTTCCTTCCTTCCTTCCTTCCTTCCTTCCTTCCTTCCTTCTTTCCTTCCTTCCTCCTTTCATTCCTTCCTCCCTCCCTCCCTCCCTTCCTTCCTTCCTTCCTTCCTTCCTTCCTTCCTTCCTTCCTTCCTTCCTTCCTCCCTTCCTACCTTCCTCCTTTCCTTCCTTCCTTCCTTCCTCCCTTCCTTCCTTCCTTCCTTCCTTCCTTTTCTTTCTCTCTTTTCTTTCTTTCTTTCTTTCTTTCTTTCTTTCTTTCTTTCTTTCTTTCTTTCTTTCTTTCTTTCTTTCTTTCTTTCTTTCTTTCTTTCTTTCTTTCTTTCTTTCTTTCTTTTCTTTCTCACTTTCTCTTCCCTTACTTTTTTCTTTTGCTTTTGCTTTTTGGGTCACACCCATCGATGCTCAAGGGTTGCTCCTGGCTCTGCACTCAGGAATTACTCCTGGCGATGCTCGAGGGACCATACGGGATGCTGAGAATTGAACCCGTGTTGGCCGCATGCAAGGCAAACGCCCTACCCGCTGTGCTATCGCTCCAGCCCTCTTCTCTTTTTCCTTTCTTTTTTCTCTTTGGTTTTCAGACCATACAGTGCCAGGGCTTAGTCCTGGCTTTGTGCCCACGAGTCACTCCTGGCAGTGCTCAGGGGACCCTGCGTAATGCCAGGGACTGAAGTTGGGTTAGCTGCATCCTATATGGCTAGGTTCCGCTCTAGGCAAATGCCCTCCCTGCTGTCCTGCCTCACAGCCCCGCCATTCTCCACTGTTCCCGGTCTTGGGCCTCTCCGGGGAACTGCGAGTCCCCTTGTGAGTGAGTGCTCACAGGTCCCGGGCAGCCTGACATCCCGGCGCTGGAGCCCCCCGTCCCGCATGCCCGTCACGTGCTCATCAGAGCCTCCATGCCCTTGTGGTTCTGAGTCCCACCCGGCCCGCGCTGGCCAGCCTCAGGGTGCTGTTGCAGTCCAGTTCAGCAGCCTCCTGCTCAAAGGTCAGTGCTCTGCTGCCCAGCAGCTTCCCAGGCCATTGGGGGGTGTTTTCTGGTTTGTTTTCCTGCAGAGCATAGTTCTCTGGCGATCCCGCCCGGCTGCCCCTGCCCTCGGCTGGAGCGCGGGGCCCCGGATGGGCAGACACCATCGCTAGTCCGTTCTTTAGTCCGTCCAGCTCTCCTGGGTTTGGGTCCGGGGACCACGCCTGGCGGTGCTCGGGGCTTGCTCTCGGTGGCGCCCAGGGCACCGTGTGAGATGCCGGGGGTCGAACCGAGGGCCACATGCAAGGGGAATGCCCTCCCCGCTGTCCTATGGCTCCAGCCCGCTCCGTTTCGCTCTTGGAGGACCACGAGCAGTTTCCGTCTCTCTCGAGGCCAACACAAGTAGCGTGACTGTGACTGTGCACGTTCACGTGCAAGCTTTGGTACAAACATCTTTTTTTTTTTTTTTTTTTTTTTTTTGCTTTTTTGGGTCACACCCGGCGATGCACAGGGGTTACTCCTGGTTCTGCACTCAGGAATTACCCCCCTGGTGGTGCTTGGGGGAACATATGCGATGCTGTGAATCGAACCCAGGTTGGCCACGTGCAAGGCAAACGCCCTCCCCGCTGTACTATCGCTCCAGCCCACAAACATCATTTTTGCCTGCGTGAGAGGGAGAGGGCCATCTTCTGTGCACAGTGCGATTTCCAGGGAGGAGCTTGCCATCAGTGCCGGGACCCCTGGGAACTGCTCGGGTCCTGCGGGGGTGGGCCTGATGGCTGGGGGCTCGGGCTCGGCCGTGGGGTGCTGGTCAGGCTCAGGAGTCCTGGGGCCACCAACGTTATACAGCCAGTGCTCAGAGGGCCATGCGGTGCCAGGGACTAGACTAAGCATCTCGCACATGCAGTGCGCGCACACCTGTCCTTTGGGCTCTCTCCTGCTGGTCGCAGAACCTGCCCGGGCAGAGCAATAGTAGAGTGGGGAGGGCACCTGCCTAGCAGGAGGTCAACTAGGGTCCCATATCCGGCACCCCATGTGGTCCCTCGAGCCCCACCAGGGGTAATACCTGAGCGCAGAGCCAGGAGTGAGTTCTGAACACTGCTGGGTGTGGCCCAAGAAAGAAAAAAGAAAGCTTACCCCCAACCCCCCCCCCCCAAAAAAAAACAAACTAGGAGTGATAGTGCATCAGGTAGGGCATTCTCCTTGCACGCGGCCGACCCGGGTTTGATTCCTCTGCCCCTCTCGGAGAGCCCAGCCAGCTACCAAGAGTATCTCGCCCGAATGTCAGAGCCTGACAAGCTCCCTGTGGCATATTCGATATGCCAAAAACAGTAACAGAAAGTCTCACAATGGGGGCTGGAGCGATAGCACAGCGGGTAGGGCATTTACTTTGCACGCAGCTGACCCGGGTTCGAATCCCAGCATCCCATATGGTCTCCTGAGCACCGCCAGTAGTAATTCCTGAGTGAAGAGCCAGGAGTAACCCCTGTGCATCGCCGGGTGTGACCCAAAAAGTAAAAAAAAAAAAAAAAAGTCTCACAATGGAGACATTACTGGTGCCTGCTCAAGCAAATCAATGAGCAATGGGATGACAGTGACAGTGATCAAACTATTATCCAGAGTTGGTCTACTGTGGCAGATTCCCACAGCACTGTCTGATGATGCTCTTTTTCTGTATTTTCACCAGCATTTGGTCTTTATCACTGTTTTTTTGAGGAAAGGAGTAACTGAATAACCTCCCTACTCCCCCTTCTTTATCATTCTGATCTATCTGATAGGTGTGTAGTGATAGTTCATTCTGATGTTAGTTTGTATTCCTGATGGTGGAATAACATTAATTGCTTTTGTTTGTGGGCCACACCCAGAGGTGCTCAGAGTTTACTCCTGGCTCTAAACTCAGAAATTACTTCTGGCAGTGCTCAGGGGAGCATATGGGATGCCGGGGTCAAACCCAGGTCAGTCAGATGCAAGGCAAATGCCCTGCCTGCTCCACTATCACTCCAGACCCGTGGAATATCTTTCTGTGTTTGCTTGCCTTCTCAACGTCTGCTCTGGTGACATGTATAGACACATGTGTAGTCAAAAGGAAAAACTCTTGTTTCTCCTCTGCCCAGAACTACATTCACATTTCAAACCTCCATTTCACAGAACTTAAAGGCCCCAACTCTAAAAGGAAAAACAAAAACAAGAGTTTTTCTCTTTTATTCACATTCACGATGCTTCTCTGACCATAAGCATGTGGGCATCCCCCGTCCAATTCTCTCTCTCTCTCTTTTTTTATTGAATCACCATGAGAACAGTTGCAAAGCTTTCAGGTTTAAGTCTCAGTTATACAATAATCAAACACCGATCCCTTCACCAGTGCACATGTTCCACCACCAAGAACCCCAGTATACCTCCCACCCCACCCCCTACCCTGCCTGTGAGGCAGATGATTTTCACTTTACTCTCTCTTTACTTTGATTACATTCAGTTTTCGACAGAAAACCCACTATTATTATTTGGAATTTCCCCCCAACAATCAGACCTGCCGAAAAGGCATTATTAGATCATTTGTTTTCTATGCTGATAAGGAAGAGCATGTGATGTTGCACGGCCACAAAAATGACCACTCGGTTTTGGGATTCTGGTATTTTAGTAATTAAGTCCAGAGATATTTCTGCCAGCAGCTGCTGCGTTCCGAGATTGGTTTGTGTGCCTCTGGGATCATGGCCGTTCAGGAGCGCTGGAGCTGTTCATGGGCGGCCGCTTGGGGTCTCGTTTGGGCAGGGAGCAGGGATGGTTCCAGCCCCCCACCCCATCAAAAGATTTCCCGCATCCCCTATCACTGCAAGTTCCTACCTCTCTGTCCGCTTGGCTCTGAAAGGTGGCGGTTGCCATGCTGCCGCAAAGGGGAAAAGGCCGAGGGACAAAAACCCTTCCCCTCCCGGGGCGACAAGGGGCCCTAGCTTAGTTCACAGTCCAGTCCAGGCTCATTCCTGCCAGCAGCCTCTGCATTTCTGAGATTGGTTTGTGTGCCTCTGGGATTATGGCCACTCAGGGGCGGAGGAGCCGTTCCTGAGCGTTATTTTTGTATATCAGGAAAGGTTTGGAGAAATCCTGGTCCCCACATACTGGAGCCATGTTTGTAGAAGCTCATGGTTGTCGGGATTTCATCTGGAGAAGGCGGGGAGACTGCACCTGCTTCATCTGGGGCACCCTGGTGTTATCGGCTCGGCCAGGGGTCCAGAGCATTCTTCAGCGTTGTGTGCCCGCCGGCCATGATTCTTCACTCCTCCTGCCCAATTCTCAGAGCCCCTGTCACTCTCCGTGGCACCTGGTAGCTTAAGGCAGGTCTGGTTCCATCTGTCTGGAGAGCGTCAAGCAGGCTCTGTGCCACAGTCTCACATGCACATGTGCCAACACACACATCATGCTTTCACATAGATATACACATTTTGCACACACACACTCATAGACACACATATTCTTTTCACACATGTCACACAGACAAACACACACTTCTACACATGCACACACACATCACATACACCTTCATAGATACACATTTTCCTCACACATCACATACAGATCACATACTTCACACACATCACACACACACAAGCACACATCACACACTTCACCCATGCACACACACTTCACACACACTTTCACAGACACACAAACACACACGAGCTTCTCAGACACACTTTGCACACATCACACACCTTCACAGAGACACACGTAGAAACAAACACACAGACTTCTCACATATTGCACACAGGAACACAGTTCACACACATGCACACACACTTTCACACTCATATAAATATACATACATCACAAGTAAACACTTCACACACACACACTTCACCACACACACACAGACTCACTCACACTTCACATGCCAATCACAAGTCACACCCCTGTGCGGGGTTGCACCCATGCCTCTCCCTGGCTGGCTGCAGACTGAAGTTTCCTTAACCTCCTCAGGTTTGGCCAGTTTGCTAGAGAGGCTCACGGCACAGCGGGGCTCAGGAAAGCAATCGACTTGCTGGATTACCTGTTTGTTAGGAAAGGGAACGACCCAGGAACTGTTCAGCGGAGAGCTGCTAAGACAAGGGGACCTGGGGAGGGGTGGAGCCCCGCCCTTGGGATGTACCCACCTCTCTCAGCTCCAGGCGTTCACCCACCAGGAAGTGCCCCAAACTTGGCGAGGTTTCTTATTGGTTATTCCTATTTTCCCCCCTTGGGCCACACCTGGCTCTGATATAGCTTACTCCTGACTCTGTGCTCAGGGATCACACTCTGGCCAAACTCTGAATTTTTCCGGCCACACCCGGTGATGCTCAGAGCTTACTTCTGGCTCTGCACTCAGGAATTACTCCTGGCGGTGCTTGGGGGACCATATGGGAGGCCAGGGATTGAACCCGGGTCCACCGTGTGCAAGGGAAGTGCCCAACCCACTGTACTTTCTCTTCGGCCCAAATTCTGAACTTTTATGGAGGCCTTTCATGTAGTGATGATTGATCAGATCATTGACTTGATGATTATTCAACCTCCAACCTCTCCGATCCTTGAAGTCACGGGTGGGCTCAAGATCCCCCATCTCTGTCACCTCCTGTTTCATGGCTCCCATCACTGCTACCTGGGGCTTTCCAAAAACCACCTCATTAGCATATGAATGTTACGTAACTGCATATATTCTAAATATCCGTCCTTTTTCGGATGTGCTTGAAAGGGTTTGGATAGGAGTAAAGATGCATTTTGTTTTGTTTATGTTTGAAGGGCACATCCTGCAGTGCTCAGGGTTTACTCCTGGCTCTGCACTCAGGATTCAAGCTTGGTGGTGCTTGAAGGACCACATATGGTGCCAAGGATGGAACCCGGGTTGGCCTCAGACAAGGCGAGTGCCCTCCCCACTATACTCCTGCTATGGTTGCAAAGACCGTTTTGTAACTAAGGGGGAAATGTACTACAATGAAAGATGCTCCCATTGCTCTAGTAAGGTTTTTTTATCTTTTTGGGTCACACCTGGCGATACACAGGGGTAACTCCTGGCTCTGCACTCAGGAATCACTCCTGGTGGTGCTCAGGGGACCATATGGGATGCTGGGAATCAAACCCGGGTCGACCGCGTGCAAGGCAAATGCCCTAGCCGCTGTGCTATCGCTCCAGCCCCCTGCTCTAGTAAGTTTAAAACCAACAAACACGGTTTAAACTATAATACCTCAGTCAAACTGATTTGGAAAGTACAGCTTCTTTTTCTCAACCCCTGCCCCTCAGAAAGAAAAAAGCAAAAGGAACATATTGTTACAAGTTGAGCCTTGTGTACATATATATGTTGGTTTTTTTTTAATTGAGATCTGCTGGCTTCTATTTTACACCCTATCAAGTGTGGTATATCAGTGATGTGGAGTGTGAGATGTCACTTCAGGAATTCTAAAATTTTAAATAGACACAATTGTAGTTCAATTTTTAACTGAATGGTGACTTTGATGCTTTGGGGTGACTTTGATGCTTTGGGGTCCCTAAGCATCTCTACAGCTTGTTGATCTCTTCCAAGACTTACTTGTGAGTCTCTAGATCATGGCCATTAATGAGCTGATGTGGCACCAGAGAGAGTTCGTGGGCATGACTGCCAGTCTCCCGGCAGAATGGAGATTGGGGAAAGTCACCCATCCCCAGCTCTGTGAGAGCCTGGAGATTTCGGTCACAAAATGCACATACCTGAGTTTTTTAAACAGATTCACTCATGGATGAGGCTTGTTTCGAGCCTGTGGAGATGGGCCATGAGCATGGTGGGACATTTCCTATGGGACAGAAAGCCTTAATTCAGGACTGTGGCAGGCTGGTGGGCACCAGTGTCATCAACAAGTGTCATCATGACCTTGACCTATGTCACATGCTCTGATGTATGTATTCCGTAACTCTAAAGAGAGATGACTGATAAAGGAGCTGGAGAGATAGTACAGGGGTTAAGGTCGTTGCCTTGCATCCCACCAACTCCAGTTCAAATCCTTGATACCATACAAGGTCCCCAAAGCATCACCAGGCGTCATTCCCAAGCACAGAGCCAGGGATAGTCCTGAGCACTCTCAGGTGTGGCCAAAAAAATTATGTCTGGTTAAGGGATTATGCTAACATGTTCTCTTCCTTGTAGAAGCTTTCAGGGAAGGACAAGATAAGGAAAAACACAACATTCTTTACATTCTCAATAGCCCATGCCCCAAAGATCTTGCCAGTCTTACTAAACCTTGAGTCCAGTTCTGAAAAATTTTGGATTTCAGACCCCCAGTATCAGTTTTCTTTTGCACAGCTTTATGAAAAAACAGGCGTCTCCTGGCTACTTCCTGCTGAAGAGGCTCATCGTGGGAGAATAGGATAGCGCAGACGTGGAGGGAAATACTTAAAGGTAATTTCCAGTACACCTTTCGGACGCCTCCCATGAAACTAATCTTTTGCCAAATACATATTTTGGGTGTGGCAGATTTTTGCCTCTTTACAGTCCTGCTCTGAAACTTCCTAAGAAATTCTCCTGTTCAGAAATTGATCTAGGGGCTGGAGTGATAGCACAGCGGGTAGGGCGTTTGCCTATCACACGGCTGACCCGGGTTCGATTCCCAGCATCCCATATGGTCCCCTGAGCACCGCCAGGAGTAATTCCTGAGTTCAGAGCCAGGAGTAAAACCCCTGGGCATCGCCAGGTGTGACCCCCCAAAAAAAAGCAAAAAAAAAAAAAAGAAAGAAATTGATCTAATTATTTTATAAAATCAGTTTTAGTCCTAAGAATACATATTCCAATTACAGCTGTGTCTAAATTTTTGATGCAGAATAAGAGAAAGTTCTTTGGTGTTGTTTATTTTGGGATTATACCCAGCAATGCTCAGGGGTTACTCCTGCTTTTGCACTCAGGAATCACTCCTGGTGGTGCTTGGAAGATTGTGGGGTGCCGGGGGTTGAACCTGGGTCAGCCATGTGCAAAGCGAATGTCCTACCCGCTGTACTATTGCTCCAGTCCCAGATCAAGAGACAGTTCTGTAGAGACATAGAAGGGCGCATGGAGACTCTCAACCTGGAAGCAGCCTGAGCATGTACCCAGGAGCTCTGAGGTTGACCAGATCTCACTGAAGCATCTTCACATGACAGGTTCCCCTGGGCTGCCGTGTTTCTGATGCTATCAGCTGCTTGGAAAAACAGCTGGGTTTGTCCACGCACACGCATAGTGATCCTACCACATTCTATATCAAGTTCTCCATCTCTTTTCTTCTGTGAAAGAAGAGTCTCAGCTCTTGATGAGTGCGAGTCAATAGGAAAGACTTGTCTGTGACTGAAAAAAATCGATGCCCGGTATCAGAAAACAATTAGGATCTCAGGCTGGGGAGATAACTCAGAGGATTGGGTGGACACCGTCTTTGCACTTTGCATGCTGGAGGCTGGTTCCTCTCTCCCACCTTATGTGGTATCCCAAGTATGATCAGAAGCAATTCCTGAGCACGGAGCCAGCATTAGCCTCTAAACACTGTTGGATGTAGTCTAAAAGCCAAAAAAAAAAAAATCCCTTCCAATTCATAGGTGCAAAGCAAAAACATCGGCAGTGACTAGGCAGACCCAGAGGATGGGGCCAGAAGCACAGAACAGTGGGGTAAGGTGCTTGCCTTGCCCACCCAGGTTTGATCCCTGGCGCCCCGCATGGTCCTCTGAGCTTCACCACGAGTTTCCCTGAGCATCGAGCTAGAAATCAGCCCTGAGGAGCACTGGTGTGACCACCACAAGTGAAAACAGAGAAGGGGCCAGAGCAGCACCGCAGCAGGTAGGGTGTTTGCCTTGCACGCGGCCCCCTGAGTGCAGAGTCAACTCTGAGCAGCATCAGGTGTGGCCCGGAAACAAATCAACAACAACAACAACAACAAAAAACGGGTTCCATCCCCAGCAAGCAGCACCAGCGGCATAGGGTGTGCCAACACCACAGCCAGTGAACTCACACCCGGAGAACTCGGGTGGGGCCATTGCCGCCACCACCTGCGAGCGGATGCAGGTATAGCAGCACCCCGGAGAGAATGACCCCCAAAAGCACCGTGTCTGTTGGAGCCCCTGAGCCAGACATGCCGCCCCCCCCACGGGCTCCCCACTGCCACCTGTGTGTGTCCCCCGATCACCGTTATGACATCTAGGGGAGGGGAACTCAGAATGAGCTCACTGAATTCTTTGAAAAAAGAGAACTCAAATCTGATGCCCACAAAAAAGAATGTGAAAGAAGCTTATTTTTCTTTCCACCCTCACCCCCCTTTTTTACCACATAATTCCAGCAAAAGGCATGCGGCAAATTAAGCTTCCTGATAATAGACGTGGCTGGCAGCTTTGCATGAGTGCCAAGGGAGCAGAAATGCAACCATGTAGGCGTCAACGTTCCCGCTGCTGAAAGTTTTCGTTAAGGAATTGCAGCATGAGGGGGGCCAGAGTGATAGCACAGTGGGTAGGGCATTTGCCTTGCATGCGGCCGACCTGGGTTCGATCTCCGGCATCCCATAGGATCCCCCAAGCACTGGCAGGAGTAATTAATTCCTGAGTGCACAGCCAGGAGTAATCCCCAAGCAACTCTGGGTGTGACCCGGAGAGAAAAAAAAAAAAAAGGAATTGCAACAAGAGAGCTCAACGGCCTCTCAGGAGCCATGTCACCTTTTCTCAGGATTCACCATCAGACCCTCTGTAACCTGTAACCACCTGTATCCTGGGGGTTCTTCCTCTTTCTTAGAGGGTCCTCAGGTGTCCTGGGGTTTCTGGTCTTGCCTAGGGGCTACCTTAACTTCTCTGAAGTTGGAACCCTAGAAACAAGTTGGAACCCTATCAGCTGGTTTCTCTTTGACTTTGAGATAAGCCTAAATTCCTGAAGCTATTTCTTTCTTTCTTTCTTTCTTTCTTTCTTTCTTTCTTTCTTTCTTTCTTTCTTTCTTTCTTTCTTTCTTTCTCTCTTTCTTTCTTTCTTTCTTTCTTTCTTTCTTCCTTTCATCTCTCTATCTTTCTTCCTTTCTTACTTCCTTCCTTCCTTCCTTTCTTTCTTTCTTTCTTTCTTTCTTTCTTTCTTTCTTTCTTTCTTTCTTTCTTTCTCTTTTTTTTGCTTTTTGGGTCACACCCAGTGATGCTCAGGGGTTACTCCTGGCTCTGCACTCAGGAATCACTCCTGGCAATGCTCAGGGGACCATATGGGATGCTGGGAATCGAACCCGGGTTGGCCATGTGCAAGGCAAACACCCTACCCGCTGTGCTATCGCTCCAGCCCCTCCTGAAGCCATTTCATCTCTGACATTCCCGCCCAAACCTCACTATTCAAACCACCCTGCGTTCGTATCTCCTATGAGAAGGAAAGTGGGCGACGCACGGGGCTCAGGGCATATGCCTTGTACCTGCCTGGCCCCAGTTCCATCCCTGCCCAGCATGGCGGCCCCCTCACCCTCTGCCCTGCCAGGTGTGACCCCAGGGAGCCCTGAGTATCACCAGGTTGGGGCCAGCCCCCTGCATGCATCACAGGCTCTGAGCACTGGCACATCCGTGGGCCCTTGCCCTGAGCTGCAGGCCGGGTTGTCAGGGGTCCCAGGGAACGGCCCTCGAGCCGCCTGAGCACAGAACAGAGATTCCTCCCTGGGTTTTATGCAAACAAACCTACTGGCACCAGAAATGAAAATACTTACTAAGGAACAGGAGGCCCTGCGGCAGGTGTGAGTCTAAGTTTGGTCCCTGAAACCACACACAGCCCCCGGGCACCTGTCACAGCTCTGCTGGGCCCCAGGCGGTGCTGGGGAGCTTTGGCAGCCCCAGTGTGCCCAGCGTGCGCTTTTCTGGATGAGCATTTCGGGCGTGGGCCCAGCATTTGCGCTGTTTTTTTTCTTTTCTTTTTGGGTCACACCCGGAGATGCTCAGGGGTTACTCCTGGCCCTGCACTTGGGAATCACTCCTGGCAGTGCTCGGGGGACCCTGTGGGATGCTGGGAATCGAACCTGGGTCGGCCTCGTGCAAGGCAAACGCCCTCCCCGCTGTGCTGTCACTCCAGCCCCTTGCGCTGTTTTTTTCCCCCAGGTATCGGGTATGGCTTCACACCCAGCCAGGCAGACCGCGTTAACCAAACCAAACCGAACACGTGTTCGAGACAGGTGGGTGAGGCAAAGGATGCTCGGAGGGCTCGCTCGGGGTGGGAGATGCGTGCTGGAGTAGACTACAGACCGAACATGATGGCCGCTTAGTACCCCTATTGCAAACCATAACAGCCAAAAGGAGAGAGAGAGAGTAAAAGGGAATGTGCCTGCCACATGGGCAGAAGGGGGGGTGGCCGGAGGGATACTGGGAACATTGGTGGTGGAGAATGGACACTGGTGGAGGGATGGGTACTTGACCATTGTATGACTGAAACATAATCACTAAAATGTGTAAGTCTGTAATTGTATCGCATGATGTTTCATTAAAAAAAAAATTTAGGGCACTGGAGCAATAGCACAGCAGGTAGGGTGTTTGCCTGGCATGTGGCCAACCCGGGTTCGATTCCCAATATCCCATATGGTCCAGGGGTGATTCCTGAGGGCATGAGCCAGGAGTAACCCTTGTGCATTGCTGGGTGTGACCCAAAAACCAAAAACCAAAAAGTAAATAAATAAATAAAATTTTTTTAAATGGGTGGGGGCTGGAGTGATAGCACAGTGGGGAGGGTGTTTGCCTTGCACACGGCCAACCCGGGTTCGATTCCCAGCATCCCATATGGTCCCCCAAGCACTGCCAGGAGTAATTCCTGAGTGCAGAGCCAGGAGTAACCCCTGAGCAATGCTGGGTGTGACCCAAAAAGGAAAAAAAAAAAAGACGGGCGGAGATGCCGGTGAGATTCTGAGCCTCCTGGGGACTGCCTTGTCCCCGTGGTGTGCTGGTGGCAGATTGGCGTCGGGACGGTGGACGGAGAACCAGACAGGTGCATGGACGCACGTGCAGCCAGAAGCCTCTGAGAAGAGTAAGCCCTGCTCAGGGCCCCACTCAGAGCACAGGGCACGCGCAGGCCTCGGGTTCGAGTTCAGTCTCCTGCACCACCGGTCACCGCCTCGGAGCTCCCCCAGCCTCCCAGGGTCCGAGCTGCCCTGTACGTGGAACAGCCAGCGGGCGGGCCGAGAGCTGCGGGTGGGGCCCGGGCTGTTCTGAGCACACCTTGGTGCCGCGTCCCCCAGTGCGCGCTCACTGACACGGGGCTTCCTGCGGCGCTGGGAGGAACTTCCCGGAGCCCAGAGGCTGCGGGAAGGCCTGGATGCCCTCGCTGCACCCCACCCCTCCCTTGCCCCCAGACGCACCCGTCTCCTGCAGCCCCACTTCGTGCTCCCTGTCTGCCCAGAGCTTTTCCGAAACTGTTCCCTTACTTCCAAAGCCCTGAATCTCTTAGTGCAGAGAGGACGGGGAGCACCTGTTTCGGAGTCTGGGCTGGCCGCTGCAGTCTTACTCACTCAGCAGCCTGGACACTCAGCACCTCCAGATGATTCTAGCTCATTTCAAGTAGGGGTGACTGAATGTTAGGAGGTAGCTCTAAAGGTTCTTTCCATCCCGGCTCTTGGAAATCCCCTAAGCTAAATTCTTAAAATGTAAAAGACAAGGTGGGTTTTTTTGTTTCCATTTTTTTTTTTTGTTTGGTGGCCACCAGCACGGCTGTATGGGGCTCAAACCCAGGTCAGCTGTGTGCAAGGGGAATGCCCTGCCCTATTGCTCTGCCTCCTGTTTGGTTTTTGAGAGGACATGTCTCCCTTGTATAGGCCTTTCTAGGGAAAGACCAGATTTAAAAAATGGAGGGGTACGAGCGATGGTACTGCTGGTGGGGCATTTGCCTTGCATGTGGCTGACCGGGGTTTGATCCCAGTGTCCATATGGTCTCCCGAGCACCGCCAGGAGTGATTGCTGAGTGCAGAGCCAGGAGTAACCCCTGAGCATCGCCGGGTGTGACCCAAAAAGCCAAAATGTACATATACATTTTCCCTTTTTTTTTTTTTCCTTTTGGGTCACACCCGGCGATGCTCAGGGGTTACTCCTGGCTCTGCACTCAGAAGTCACGCCTGGCGGTGCTCAGGGGACTATGTAGGATATCAGATATCTACCCACATACCAGACAAACGCCCTCTCCACTTGTACAATTGCTGGTCCCAAAAAATGGAATATTCTTTACATCCTCATTACTCCATACCCAGAGGAGTTTGCTGGTCTTAATTTTGAATTCAGTTCTTAATACCTTTGAGCAAATTTTAATATCAGAGTTATCTTTTTTCTTTTTTGGTTTGGACACCTGGTGATGTTCTAGTACTCAGTATGGTGCTGAGGAACCAGGGCGTCCCAGGAAGCAAATGTGGGGCTCCTGCATGCCAGGCATGGATGGGCTCAGACCCTTAGAGTCAGCCCCCTGGGTCAGTATTAGGGTGACCAACTTAGCTTTTTTTTTAATTCTTTTGCTTTTTGGGTCACACCCAGCGATGCTCAGAGGTTACTCCTGGCTCTGCACTCAGGAGTTACTCCTGGCGGTGCTCAGGGGACCATATGGGATGCTGGGAATCAAACCTGGGTCGGCTGTGTGCAAGGCAAGTGCCCTCCCTGCTGTGCTATCGCTCCAGCCCCAACAGACTTAGCTTTAAGAAGGAAAAAAAAAACATTGAACCTCAAAGGAAGAAATGAGGTGTAAGAAAGTTATTTGAAGTGAAATTTTACATCCTAACTAGAGAAAGTAGAAACATTCGCAGTACAAATATGCTAGAGATCATGCAACAGAAATAGAAGAAAAACATGTTAAAGAGATCTTAGATATGAACTATTCTAAGGCCATTGTTTGGTAAATGATTAAAATGAGGCTAAGTAATAAAATGCCTTGTATGAAGTTTTACTTACAACGTATTCGAGCTCAGAATACAACCCATTTTGTAACAGCTAACAGATGCAAGTACTGAATACTTTTTTATTTTACTTTAATGCTATTATGACGATAGAAAACGAATGTGTCAAACCCACTCTGTAATCTAAGTTTGAAGTAGTGCTTACCAGAGCATCTCTCTGCCTCTGCCTCTGTCTCTGTATTTCTCTCTCTTCATCTCTCTCTCACCCACACATCCACAACCCTTTCATCAACTCTTTCTGTATGTTTTACCAGTTATACTAATAGACCATTTAATACAAAGTTTTATAAACATGAATCCAATTTCACTACAGTAAACTTGTCATTTTATTTCTCTATCTCTTTTTTTTGGTCTTTGTTTTATTTCTTTAGGCAACACTACAATATGGTTAATATTAATGTTTCAGGAATGCAGTGTTGCTTTCACACACCATCACCTGAATATGCCTGCCATTTTTAAAATCTGTCAAATGTAAGGGTTGGAACAGCTAACCCATTTTAAAAACATGCATATTTTGAATTAAATTTAGAATTTGAATACTTTTGAAAATAGCAGTAGTCTGAATTGGTGCAATTCTGAGTTGCTGATCAAGTACAAAGCTTTGCTATTACACTTTTAACCTTCCTGGCTCTTACTTTTTCCCCCTTCATCTGCAAAGTGAAGTTGGAATAGCTTATTTTTAGAGTCTTTGAAGTGAAAATTATTGGAAATAGCAACCACAATGGGACATTCAGGATGAAGATAGTTCAGGGGTTAAAGCACTTGCCTGAGTTTTGATAGTGGCACCACACGGTCCTCTGAGAACCACAGGGAGCAACCTCTGAGCACAGAGCTGTGAGCATCTCCCAAGCATCACCAAGATGATGATGGTGGAGGAGAGATTGACACCACCTGACTTAAGTTCCAACTTGAAGCATATTATGGCCAAGCGCCACCCTGGAGCTATGGGGTTCACCACAAGTGGTCGTTGGTTAAAAATCAGACTGAAGGGCCAGAGAGGACAAAGTATAGAGGGAACCAGCTACAAGACTCCAAGAAATTTCTGTTAATGGGGCATAAAGATGACACAAACCTCCATAATAAATCGTGACAAACATGCTACCCACCAGGGGATCTCACTGCAGACTACCAGCAAGCCACATTATAGGACCCTTAAATTCACCCTGATAGGCATTTATATATGTATGTTCAACACGGTCAATCACATATCTAAGTACAAGGCAATATAAATATAAGGAATTAATTTTTTACTATAAGATAAAAGAGGAATTGAGAGAGCCATGCTTGGAGTATCACATTTCATTTAAGTGAGAGAAGGAATCCGGAGTTCGACCTCCATGGACAATCAAGACTCAGGAATGCTGTCTTGTTTGCCAAGGCGTTGAAAATCAGATGGGCTGGACACATAATGCGATTTAGAGACGACCGCTGGACAAGAGCTGTTACTCACTGGATTCCACAGGACATCAAAAGACCGAGTGGCCGCCCACCTATGAGATGGTCAGACTTCTTTGTCAAAACCCTGAATGAACTGTTTGAGGCTTTTCGTGTTCATGGATCAGGCAGATATCATTGGGCTACACTAGCACTGGACAGGGACGAATGGAGATGTTACTGGTGCCCGCTGGAGCAAATCGAAAATCAATGGGATGAGAAGTGATACAAGATAAAATTAATCTAACATATTGAATTTATGTGTTACTGGAATTATATTTATGTAAACCACTTAAGAAACAGACAACTTATATCTATTATGCTGTGTAAATATTTCTTTTTTTTTTTAATATACTCTATTCATTCCCACCTTTTACTAAAGTTACTAACTTCTGTTTTCTCCAGACATAGAAAAACTTAGAAAACAGTAAACTAGGGAAATAGTTGCCTAATTATTTTGAGTTCACATTTGAGACTTTTTTCAAAATAATGTTTTTTGCTTTTTGGGTCACACCCAGCGATGCACAGGGGTTACTCCTGGCTCTGCACTCAGGAATTACTACTGGCAGTGCTTGGGGTACCATATGGGATGCTGGGAATCGAACCCGGGTCGGCCGTGTGCAAGGCAAATGCCCTACCCGCTCCAGCCCCTCAAAATAAATTTTAAACTAGCAAAAATAAATCTATATATGCCAATCATTTAAATCATTTAATATTCTATTATTCAGTCATTTTTAGTCCAGAAAAATAAGAGTAAATTAAAATTATATTTCATGACTCCAATTTTTTATTCACTCATATCACTTGTTGTTCATCGATTTGCTCGAGTGGGCTCTGGTAACGTCTCCATTCGTCCCTGTTGCTTTCAGGGTCAGGGAATGAGGCATATTATTGTTACTGTTTTTTGCACATCGAATATGCTATGGGGAGCTTGCCGAGCTCTGCCGTGCAGGCGGGATACCCTGGTAGCTTGCCGGACTCTCCGAGAGAGACGGAGGCTTTGGGGGTGGACTCTAATTGCCCTTACAGGTGCTCCCAATCTGCAGGAGATTCTGCATCACTCTCTTCCAGGAGCTTTGTTTTATAGTCTCTGGATCTTAGCCGTTGATGGGATTACACGGCTCTGGGGGTGGGGGTGGGGCAGTTTGTGCGTGTGATTGCCAAGCTAGTGGAAAACTGGGGATCTGGGCAGAGGAGACCCAGTCTTGATCCAAACAGGCTTGGAGATCTCAGCCACGGGTCCCGCATATCTGGGTTCCTCTGCGGGTTCCTTCATGGGTGTGGCTCGTCTGAGCATGTGGAGAGGGGCCTTGAGCGTGGCTGTGGCTGAGTTTTGGAGGTTTTCAGCTGCCAGGGCTCTGCTTGGGGCGGGGAGGGAAACTCAACCTACCCCTATCCGAGGGGCCCTGGTGAAGACAGCCTGGCACAGGGGCAGGAGATTCTGCCATTTTTTTAAAATTAAATTATGTTTTACTTAGAAGTTACTCAAGTATCAAAAGATTATGTATTATTTTCAGGGACTGGAGCAATAGCACAGCGGGTAGGGCATTTACCTTGCATGTGGCCAACCCGGGTGTGATTCCTCTGTCCCTCTCAGAGAGCCCGGCAAGCTACTGAGAGTATCCTGCCCGCTTGGCAGAGCCTGGCAAGCTACCCATGACATAACCGATATGTCAAAAACAGTAACAACAAGTCTCACAGTGGAGATGTTACTGGTGCCCACTGGAGCAAATCGGTGAACAACAGGACAACAGTGCTCCAGTGCTTATTTTTAAAGGTCTAAAACTTGGAAGTTCTAATTTCCAACTAATATATTAAGGATTTGTGATTTACAATTGTATAAGAATTTCACATTATTGGGGCTGGAGCAATAGCACAGCGGGTAAGGCGTTTGCCTTGCACGTGGCCAACCTGGGTTCGAATCCCAGCAGCCCATAAGGTCTCCAAGCACTGCCAGGAGTAATTCCTGAGTGCAGAGCCAGGAGTAATCCCTGTGCATTGCTGGGTGTGACCCAAAAAGCAATATATATATATATATATATATATATATATATATATATATATATATATATATATACATAAACCTTGAGCAGGGGCTGAAGCTACAGTACAGCAGGAAGTGCGTTTGCCTTGCACGCGGCCAACCCGTGTTCGAATCCCAGCATCCCATATGGTCCCCTGAGTGCTGCCTGGAGTGATTCCTGAGTGCATGAGCCAGGAATCAGCCCTGAGCATCGCCGGGTGTGACCCAAAAATAAAAAAAAAAACACCTTGTGCAGCATGATAAATATTTATACAGAATCAGAAACATATAAAAGAATAAAATAAGACAAGAACAAGACAGGGGCTGGAACGATAGTCCAGTGGTTAGGGTGTTTGCCTTGCACGTGGCCAACCCAGGTTCAATCCCTGGCATCCCATATAGTCCCCCAGGCACCGCCAGGAGTAATTCCTGAGTGCAAAGCCAGGAGTAAGCCCTGAACATTGCTGGGTGTGAGGCAAAAAGAAAAAAAAAACCAAAAAGGAACAAAATGTGAAGGAGGAAGAAGAGAGCAGGGCGCTAACTCAGCTAGCTCAGAAGGCTGGAACACGTGCTTTGCATGCAGGGGGCCTGGTTTGATTCCCGGCATTGTAAGTTTCCCTGAGCAACTGCAGGAATGACCTCAAAGCCTGGAGCCTTGAGCACCAGCAGGCGTGGCCCCCAAACCCCCCAGGCATCAGCACTGCATGTCTGGGTTGGAGCACCACTGCTTCTCCAGATACACACAGACACAGGATGCTTGCAACATCTTATTCGCTACTGAGTGCCGCTTGCAGGGCAGGAGGGCTGGAGTCAGTCAGAGCAAAGCATCCAGGACTGCATGTCCAAGGGCAACTTTGTTGCCTCCAGGTGGGGCCGAGGGCGCACGGGAACATCCAGCTAGACACAAGGGCCCATGTGGTGTCAGGATCCACGCCTGGGCCGTCACTAGACCAGGCTCTACCACGTGGACCATCTCCCGACCTGTGCAAGGAGCTTTCTAGTTAGACCATCCGGAGTCTAGACCATCCGGCTGCAAGAGGCCCAGACGCTGGACCAGTTTCCGTTCTGCTGCCCCAAGAACTCCATGACCTCTGAATGGAATTTTTCTGCTCGGAGCTTTTGGGAAAATTAAATAGGTTATAAGGTAAAATGTATGCAGCATATAAAGCAGTGCTGGTGCAAAATACGCTACCCAGAGCCTAAAATGTAGAGGAAACTCTAGGGTAGGGAATCTGACATTCAGGGTATGTTCAGGGTATTAGCAGATGGAGAAATAATTGCAGCTGGGAAGAAGAGATCAGGATGTGTGTGTGTGTGTGTGTGTGTGTGTGTGTGTGTGTGTGTTAGATGTTTTTGGTCATACTGGTGATGCTCAGGGGTTACTCCTGGCTCTGCTGAACTCAGGAATTGCTTTTGGCAGTGCTTGGGAGACCATATGGGATGCCAGGGATCAAACCCAGCTGGCCACGCGCAAGGCAAATGCCCCACCCACTGTACTATTGCTCCAGCCCCGACAGGATGGATTTTAAGAATTATATATATATATATATATATATATATATATATATATATATATAGTACGTTGTCTTTTCTTATTTATTTTTGAGTTTTGGGCCACACCCAGCGATACACAGGGGCTACTCCTGGCTCTGCCCTCAGAAATTACTCTTGCAGGGGCTTGTGGGACCCTCTGGGAGGGCTGGGGATGGAACCCAGGGCTGTGTACCAGGCAAGCGCCCTATCTGCTGTACTATTTCTCCAGCCCCTGGTACGTTGTCTTTTCTTTTATAAATTTTTAAAAACTTTTTTGCTTTTTGGGTCACACCCGGCTATGTACAGGGATTACTCCTGGCTCTGCACTCAGGAATTATTCCTGCCAGTGCTTGGAGGACCATATGGGATGCTGAGAATCCAACCCAGTCGGCTGCGTGCAAGGCAAACACCCTACCCGCTGTGCTATCACTCCAGCCCCCACCCTTTTGTACTTTTGTATCCCACATCCAGCTTCGGGGTCATTCCAAGTGGAGCTTAGGGAAACAAGAGGTGTTGGATGGAATGTGGGGCAAGGAGAGTGTGCACTCTGGCCCTTCCAGCCCTCTCTGGGGTATGGTCATTGTTTATTTATTTATTTGTTTGTTTATTTAACTTTTTAAAAATTGAATCACCATGAGAACCGTTACAAAGCTTCCAGGCTTAAGTCTCAGTCATAGAATGATCCAACATCCATCCCTTCACCAATGCACATGTTCCACCACCAAGAACCCCAGTGTAACCCCCATCCCACCTCCAGTCCCCGTGTGGCTGATGATTTTCACTTTACTCTCTCTTTACTTTGATTACATTCAATATTTCAACAGAAAACCCACTACTATCATTTGGAGTTTTCCTCCAACAATCAGACCTGCCGAAAGGGCATCATTTGATAATTTGTTTTCCATTGCTGAGAATGAAGAGCATATGAGGTTTTGGATTTCTGGTATTTTGGTGACTAAGTCCAGAGAAATTTCTGCCAGAAGCCACATCACTGCAAGCTCATACCTCTGTCTTGTGGGCTCTAAAAGATGGTGGTCGCCACGCCGCTGCCGCCACCGCCTCGAAAGGAAAGGCCAAGGGACAAAAACCTTTCCCCTCCCGGGGTGGCACGTAGCTTAGTTCTCAATCTACAGGCGTTTCTGCAAGAAGCTGCTGGGTTCCGAAATTAGTTAGTGGGCCTCTGGGATCATGGGTGTTCAGGAGCGAAGGAGCCCAGTAGTTGTTTATTTTTTAATTTTAATTTTTGGGTGCCAGGGATGGAACCCAGGACCAAAATACATACAAAATATGGGCTCGACAGCAACTAACACGGCTCCA
The DNA here is from genome assembly GCF_027595985.1 of Sorex araneus. Classification (NCBI taxonomy): domain Eukaryota; kingdom Metazoa; phylum Chordata; class Mammalia; order Eulipotyphla; family Soricidae; genus Sorex; species Sorex araneus. The sequence continues at coordinate 204,714,874 of NC_073306.1, forward strand.
GGATTCGGGACTGGGACAGATCCGAGCCGCGGGGGCCACTGGAGTGGGGCAGCGCCAGCCCAAAACTCCAAGTGGTCCCGGCCGCTGGAAGTCACGCCCTCGACCCACCCTCGGCGCCATCTTCATGCCACAATCCACAGAGAAGCGGCAGGCATTCTGGTGAGCAACGCGGCCTGGAAAATGCTCCGGACCCGAGTCGGGGCCAGCAACACCGGGGGGCCGGAAGGAGGAGGTGCCGCCAGCACACCTTCTCCAGATGGAACCCTGGCGCCACTGAGCAGCAACTAACACGGCTCCAGGATTCGGGACTGGGACAGATCCGAGCCGCGGGGGCCACTGGAGTGGGGCAGCGCCAGCCCAAAACTCCAAGTGGTCCCGGCCGCTGGAAGTCACGCCCTCGACCCACCCTCGGCGCCATCTTCATGCCACAATCCACAGAGAAGCGGCAGGCATTCTGGTGAGCAACGCGGCCTGGAAAATGCTCCGGACCCGAGTCGGGGCCAGCAACACCGGGGGGCCGGAAGGAGGAGGTGCCGCCAGCACACCTTCTCCAGATGGAACCCTGGCGCCACTGAGCAGCAACTAACACGGCTCCAGGATTCGGGACTGGGACAGATCCGAGCCGCGCGGCCGCTAACGCGGCCGCGCGACCTTTTCTAACACCTGAGAACATACAATCTTTGAATGGAAAACTAATTATCAAATGCCTTCTTATTAGGGTTATCTTTTTTCGGGATATAACTTCCACAACAATAGTGAGTTTTGTGTTGAAATATGGAACTTAATCAAGGTGAAGAGAAAATAAAGTGAGGTTCATCAGTTATACAGATGGGGTGGAGGGCGGGGGGTATACCGGGGATTTTGGTGGTGGAATATGGGCACTGGTGAAGGGATGGTGTTTGAATACGGTATAAATGAGACATAAACCTGAGAACTCTGTAACTTTCCACATGGTGATAAAATTAAAAAAAAAAAAATTAAAAAAAAAAAATATGGGCTCGATATCGCTCAGCAAAATTCCCAGCCTCATCTTCATCTGTCTATTCCGATTTGGTCTGGAGTCCTCCCTTTGCACTCAGCCATCACTCCTGACATCAGGGTGCCAGACACAGTGATGGGTATTTATTTTTTTAACCTAAAATTGAATTTAATAATGACTATTTTGGGACACAGACTCCCTTTGGAGTGTTGGAACGTCACTCTTGGGAACTCACATCCAGGAATGCTTTCCAAAATCACCCCAGAGAACTGGCTTCACACACGGTACTGCTCTTCCAACTTCGACATTATCAGTACTAGAAAGTGGACCTTGCTTCTTTGAGAGAATAACTCCACCCCGGCTATATAATCCTCCCGAATGAATGTGACATACTGTCTCTTGCATCCAAGTCTAATGAAGAAGAATTATGTTTGCTAGAAAAGATGTCACATAACTATGTTCTGACGTAAGGAAACATGAGGAAATAATTTTCAAATTTGCTTTTTGGGTGGGGCGAATTGGAGCAATAGCTCCAATTGCTTTTTGGGTAGGGCGTTTGCCTTGCACATGGCTGACCCAGGTTCCATTGTTCCATCCCTCTCGGAGAGCCCGGCCAGCTACCGAGAGTATCCCGCCTGCACGGCAGAGCTTGGCAAGCTACCTGTGGCATATTTGATATGCCAAAAACAGTAACAACAAGTCCCACAATGGAGATGTTATTGGTGCCCACTCGAGCAAATCAATGAACAATGGGTTGGGCCAGAGTGACAGAACAGTGGTGAGGGCATTTGCCTTGCACGCAGTTGACCGGGGTTCAATTCCCTGCATCCCCATGTGGTCCCCCACGCACCACCAGGAGTAACCACTGAACAATGATGGGCGTGGTCTAACACCATAAATAAACAAACAAATGTATACGTTGGGTGAGGCAGGGAGGTAGCGCAGACATGGAGCCCTCTCTTTGCACGTGAGAGACCCCGGGTTTGATCCCCAGGCCCACACGGTTCCCTCGAGCACTGAGCACCAGTGGGTGTGGTCGAAACCCCACCCCCACAACCCGGACTGGCCAATTTTCATACTGGGTAGCAGTACTCTTTGCTTCTTACCAAGCAAATGTAAACGGTAATTCCTCAAACACGGGAAAGTAATATGGGAAGAAAGTACTCTCCATTCGCCAGGAAATTCACTCAAATGTCCTAAGTAAAGAATAACAATGTGCACTTAATTTTGTTTTGTTTTGTTTTGTTTTGAGGCCAGCCCAGGGGTACTCAGGATTTAATCTTGGCTTTGTCCTCAGGGATCTCTCCTGGCGGTGCTCAGCGACCATAGACAGTGACAAGGATCACACTCAGGTCTGCCCCCTGCAAGGCGAGCGCCTTACCCACTCACTCTACTATCTCTCCGGATCAATATTTTAAAAAAATTTAATTGTTTTTAGTTTTGGGGCCACACCCGGCAGTGCTCGGGTGCTGGAAGCTTGAACTGCAGTTGCCTGGGTATGAAGCGAGCCCGTAACCTTTGTGCTGTCTTTTTGCTTTGTTTTTTGTCGGGGGGCCACATCTAGCAGTGCCCAGAGGGTACGCCTGGCTCTGCACTCAGGAATTGCTCCTGACAGTGCTTGGGGACCACATGGGATAGCAGGATTGAACCCGGGTCAGGGCGAACACACTACCAGCGATACTATCTCTCCCACCCTTTCCAGTCCCCAACACGTAACTTTTTATTGCTGTGGTGGCCACACCGAGTGACACTCCAGAGCTCAGGGTCTCGCTCGAGGTGCCAAGCATCGAACCCAGGGCCACACACATGCAAGATATGTGCTCTACCACTTCAACCACATTTCTTGCCCATGATTTGTACTTTATTAATATTTATGTTTTTGATTCTTGGGCCACTTGTACTTTATTATTTATGTTTTGGTTCTCTGGCGATGCTCAGAGATAACTCCTGGCTCTACACTCAGGAATCACTCCTGGCACATATGGGGAACATATGGGATGCCAGGGATTGAACCCGGGTCTGCTGCATGCAAGGCAGGCACCCTTCTTGCTGTACAATCACTCTGCTCCCAATTTATTTATTTTTGGTGAAGCAGGATAGTTTTTTTTTTCCTTTTTGGGTCACACCCGGCGATGCTCAGGGTTACTCCTGGCTCATGCACTCAGGAATTACTCCTGGCAGTGCTCGGGGGACCATATGAGATTCTGGGAATTGAACCTGGGTCGGCCGCATGCAAGGTAAACACCCTACTCGCTGTGCTGTCTCTCCAGCCCGAAGCAAGTTTCGTATAGTGTTTATTGAAACTTGTTTAGAGAGATGTGAAGGGAGAGAATGGGAGAAGAGAGCACAGGCTTCTCCAGAGTGGAAATGAGCAAGCAAAGAAACAGACAAGCATGAAAGATGTGTGAGGGGCTGGAGGAATAGCACAGCGGGTAGGGCGTTTGCCTTGCACGCGGCCGACCCAGGTTCAAATCCCAGCATCCCATATGGTCCCCTGAGCACCGCCAGGGATGATTCCTGAGTGCAGAGCCAGGAGTAACCCCTGTGCATTGCTGGGTGTGACCCAAAAAGCAATAAATAAATAAATAAAAGAAAGATGTGTGAGAATATTTATATGGAAGAGCAAGACTATTATTTATTTGGGGGCCACACCCAGCCATGGCTCTGCATTCAGGGATCACTTCTAGTGGGCTCAGGGGACCATATGGGCTGCTGGGGATCAAACTCGGACTGGCAGTGTAGCAAGGCAAGTGTTAACCGCTTTTATGTGGCTGGAGCAATAGCACAGCGGTTGGGCGTTTGCCTTTCACGTGGCCGACCTGAGTTCGATTCCTCCGCCCTTCTCAGAGAGCCTGGCAAGCTACCGAGAGTATCGAGCCCGCGAGGCAGAGCCTGGCAAGCTACCTGTGACGTATTGGATATGCCAAAAACAGTAACAATAAGTCTCTCAATGAGAAGACGTTACTGGTGCCCGCTCGGACAAATCGATGAGCAACGGGATGACAGTGACCGCTTTTATGATGTGTACTTTAAATACTTGTTAACCACAATCTTATTACTGAGTCTCAATCTGAGAACCGCCTCTATTTCCTACATTTTCCTTCATTATTCCATTTATTGGAGAAACGGACTATTCTTTTTTTTTTTTTTGCCGTATCCAAAGATGCTGGGGGGCTTCTCCTGGCACAGCTAAGGGACCACCTCTGGTGTCATGGGGACCATGTGGAGCTGGGGATTGAAACTAGGGCCCCGACATGCAAAGCGTGTGCTAGTCCAGCTCTTTGGGCCATCTTCCTGGCTTCCAATGGTATATCCCTAGTTTAATTTTTCCACTTTCCTTGGAATATATATAAAAAGATTAGAAGTGGGGCCGGAGTGATAGTACATTGGGTTGCGCATTTGCCTTGCACGCGCTCAACCTGAGTTTAGTCGCTGGCATCCCCTGTGGTCCCAGGAGCACAGCCAGAAGTGATTTCTGAGTTCAGAGTGATTCCTGAGTACCACCAGGTGTGAGCCAAAACTGAAAATAAATAAAATAAATAAAAATAAAACAAGATAGGAAGTAGTGTTGGTGGTGATGTACTGAACAGGGATCTGGACTGTCCTCTGGCTCAGCCTCCGTAGAAGGCCGCGTGGAGGCTTTTCAAACCCTAGGAATAGAGCTTCTGTGTGACCCAGTAAGCCTACATCCTGCCATCTCTCCCCCGAGCCTAGGGCAGGAGTTCGAAGCGGTATTATGTGTGCCCGTGTACGGCAGCACCCAGTCCAAAAGCATGGAGAAACAGCCCAACCCTCCCACCCGACGGCGGGATAAGGGAACTGGCACGCACTATGGAACACTGGGCGGAGATCAGGAAAGATGCAATCTCGCAGTTTGCTCGTTTGAGTGGAACCCAAGAGCATCGATGTCAAGCAAAGGAAGAGGGAGGGCAAATCTTGGATGATGTCACTCACCTGTGACATACAGAGAAGCAAACCGAGGGCACAGACAGGATAGAATGATGACAGATCCTTGGCCCTGGATTATGCAACTGAGATTCTCAAGTTGGGGAGGAAAAGGAAAAACAAAAGACTAGAAGCAAGGGAAGGATATTGGTGCAGACGGTGGAGGGGGGCAGGGGGGCATTTAGGTGGTGTCGCGTGGAGACCAGCACAGCCAGCACTGTCGCCAGGTTTCTCTAGCTACGATCCACAAGGAGAGTAACACTCCCCTGTGCCGAGGGCTACAGACTGGAGTAAAGCAGATCCCAAACATGCCGAGGGGAGCCTGGGTAACCCAGAGGGAAGCACTTTTTTGTTTGGGGGTCACACCCCGCCTTGCTCAGGGGTTACTCCTGGCTCTGCATTCAGGGACACTCCTGGCAGTGACCGTGGGGCCACAGGGGGTGCAGGGATCGAATCTGGGTCTGCTGTGTGTAAGGCCAACTCTCCCCACTGTACTTTCGTGATCTGGGCCTCATCTTTTTTTTGTGGTGCTGGTGATTGCGCCCAGAGCTCCTACATGCAAAGCACGCACTGCCGACTGCGGTCCTGTAGCTGGTTTACAGGACCATGCTTGTTTTAGGAGCACTGCCACACAACACATTAGCAGAACGCCAGTCTCCCCCCGACCCCCACAGTCCGTTCCTCAGGAGTGGAGTCTAAGGGTTTGCTTCCATTCACGTCACCTGGTTTCTTGCTTTGTCTTATATACCACAGATGAGTGCCATCATCTGGCATGTCTTTTTCCCTGTAAGTTGACTTCACTTAGCATGACATTCTCCAGTGTCCCTCACGCAGTTGCAAAAGGCAAGGCTTAATCTCCGGGGGTGCTAGGTTGGAAGGGGAGCTCCCCAGCATTGCAGCAGACCCAGGGGCCCTTCCCGGGGATTCTGTGCCAGCCGTCATGCTCGCAGTGCAAGGGCCGGAGACGGTGATGCTGCTTGTGCCCTGTGCGTCAGGAACTAGCCACGCCACCCTGGTGCTTAGCTGACCATGTGGCGCCAGGGATCAAAGTGGGATTGTCACATGCCAGTTTGCCTTAAGGCCAGTGCTGCATCTTCTTTTGGCTCAGTGGGGTTGCCTTATGCACACACATACCACACGTTCTCTGCCTGCTCTGCTCTGGGGCACCGGGCCGCTTCCAAATCCTCACTCTTATAAATAGACGGACTATTCTGTTTATGTATTCTTAGAAAGGCTTAATTTTATCAACGGGCAACTGTTTATACTCAGAAAAGCTGAAAAGGGTCAAGGATAAAAAATTCAGGGATTCTAATTGGTCGTTCTGTGGATCTTGACTTTGGGTGATGTTAAACCTCTTCACTTGGCATGGACACCAGTAAGGCTCGTTCTTGGGGGCCGGAGGAACAGTACCGCAGGTAGTGTTTGCCTTGCATGCGGCTAACCCCAGGTTCTATCCCACGCACCCTGTATGGTCCCTTGGAACACTCAATGAGTCATACCGGAGTGCACAGCCAGGAGGTATCCCTGAGCACTGCCAAGTGTGGCCCAAAAACAAAAGCAAAGGAACCCCAAAACTCCTTGCGAGTTCGAGTTAAAAGAAAGTCTCACCTTTAGCAGAGAATCAGAAGTGGAATGGCATGTCAGAATTTGCACTGTCTTGACTAGGGAATTGAACAAAGAAAACCCCTTGGCTGACATTTGTATCTTGTTCTTAAAACCACTCAGTGCCCTCCTGAGAATCTTCCTTAGGCGAACAAAGCATACTCCTCCCCTCCCCCCAGTTTTAGCACCCTTGCCAGCCCAGCATTGCTCAGCCAGAGAAACTGTTCGAGTCCAGCGTACGAGCAACACAATACTAACTAAAATAGTGACGGGCGAACTGTACGGTGAGGCCCTAGGCTGGACCCCCCGGCACCGCCGAGAGGACCTCTCGTGTTCCCTTCCATCTGCATCTCCCGAAAAGAAAATAAGACCAGGAGAAGTTGTTCTAGTTTTGAGAGGAAACGATCTCAAAAGTGTTGAAAATAGCTAAAGAATACGTAAGAAAAAAATACCTTAATAAGTGAGAGCAAAGGTATAATTCAGGGGGTCTTTATTTCTGATGGGATAATTCAAAAGCAGATATTTAAAAATTATATCCATAGTTATACCAAGTATCTCAAAATGTCATTCTCCAGATTATAAAATTGATGCATTCTTAAAAATGCATTTACCCCTTTATCTTCAAAGTTGTGGTTAAGTGTAGTTTCAAAGACTCAGAAAGTAGTAACGAACTCTTGAACTTCCAATATTTTAAAAGACTTGATAGAAGTTACATTAAGAAATTGCTCAAGTAACAAAATAGTATCTTGCTGGCACTGCACTGACTTGGGGGTGATGCACTCTGAGAGGTTCTGACTGACAGCGCTCTCCCTCAAACAGAAATATCACTCCGTGAGAATAGTGTCATTTAACAAATTAAACCGTTCAAACATGCAATTCAAGGAAGAAAATATTAAAAGGGTTTCCCGGTCTTAGAAAACTTGCTACCTATCCTAGTATTCCACTGCCACACTTTTTTTGTCCCTTGGTTCCCATGGTTTACTAAAAACTATGTTCCAATTATAAGAATTATGATCAGCAATCTACGGTAAATTTCACAGGACAGAACTCTCATAAAATGAATGTTACTTATCCAGGCTTGTTACATTAACGGAGCAAGAGTTAATCCACTGTAAAAAAAAAAAAAAATCCTAACCTCCTTCAAAAGATCACTCACAAATGAACAATTAAACACTACTGACCAGTCTCAATACTTAGTAATTCAAAGAAAATGACTTTAAAATTCAGGCAAAGATGCTTAATACTGTAATAGGAATGTAATACAAATTTATTAATTTTAAAACATGAACTGACATTTTCAACTAGCTTATTTCCACATTAAAAAAAAATTGCAGGTGTTAAGTAGGGTCTTGAGAGGTTGATCAGTACCCTGTGCTCAGCCAAGACACACAAATACCCAGAAAACACCTCAAGGAATTTCCTTTGAGCAGCCGTATCAATGCCAGTTTAAATCAATTTGAACAATGTTTTAAGCCAGATGGCTTTCAAAGATTTCCCTGAAAGCCATTACAGATGGTCTCCCATAATTTCCCTCAAACTACATTTAAAATATTCATAGACATGTGTCTCTCCACCTGGAATTTGTCATTCTCACAAGAAACTAACCGGTTAACAATGAGAAAACTTGTCCGCAGATTTCTGAATTCTGCTGTTTTTTGATAAAAACCTTCACGCTCACTTGAATTTTCTAGATCTTAATAGAGGGTATGTTCAGTACACTCTTTCCAACTCCACCCAAGTCCCACCAGCTTTCCAGTGACACACACCTGAGCAAACCGGGAGACCACCTACGGACCCTCCATGTCTAGTCCACTAACTCCTGACAAAAAGCAGTGTTCAAGTCAGTGAATTCTTGCCATTTAACCAAAATTAAAATTCTCATCCCAATTTGACTGGCAATTTCAATACTAATCAGTATTAAGGGAAAGACAAATTTTCAGTGACTGAAAATAGTGCCTTACCGTTGCTTAAACACGAGGTCTCATTAGGTAACAAGTGTGGGGCAAACCTTTTAAATATTTGACTTCGCCCAAGTCTTCTACCAAATGGCATACACACCACCTATAAAATGTTTATATACTTAGTGTCCTCAAGTCACCTTTTTCTTCAACGGAACTTATTAGCACCTCAGTTGACCCCCCCTTTTTTTTTTTAACCAATGATGCCCTTTCCTGATGTGTTTAAACCTATTTAGCAGTCTGGTCTCTGCACCATTCTAAACATAAAAAAAATTCAAATGAAGTGGCTATCCACAATTGTTCTGATATCTGAATTCTATTTCTAAAAAGGCTCATGTTCTATTAACATAAATTACTTGTGTAACTAGATGACTTTTACCGAGTCTCTGAGTATTTCAGAATGAAACTGACTTGCCTTGGAGTTTCAAATTTATTTCACTTGGCCTTTGGAGTCTAAAGTCCAAAGTTCCCCGGAGGGAAAAAGAACAGGTTTATCCCCCCACTTCAATTCTATGTAAATGTCAATTTCTAGACAATGTATTTATGGAGACTTGATTGAAAAATTAAAAAAAAAAAGAGCCTGTATGTTTCAATAGGAAAGGACAATGGTATATCAACTTATCACCTAATTGTAAACTGGTGTATCTAGGTTTCACTGTCCTAAAGATCCTACAGCCGCTCAGAACTGGGAATCTCCGCTTCCAGAGTCAACAGCCTTAGCTGGAAGGTCAAACAGCAGAACTGGAGCAAAACAAGGCCAGGAACATCGTAACTTGATAGTCCACCAAGCACAAATGTCACTGGAACAAAAAAAATTGCAGGCACCATAGAAAACGAAAAGGCAGATTCATCACAAAAAAATTTATGCTGGGAGTTGAGGGTCAGGTCACCTTCTCTGCATGTGAACACATAAACCATCTAAGCAGCTAATATGGAACCATGGAAACAAAACTTCAGATCTAGTAACTACAGCAAACAGAATTCTAAGCTTCAATTCACCCAGGAAATTGTTCAAGATCTACAGCTCAAACTGCTCAATTATTTTTAAATGTACCAGGTCTAAATGCTGCAATGACACAACGAATACTTAGATGTACACTATTAACATACAGAAGAGACTTTCAACTCTTCCACTAGTCCTGTCTACAGATATGTGCAACATTTCAGTTCATGCGCTAACTGTATTGAAGTACTTTTCTTCTCTAACTCAACACATTCACACCAGCAAGACTGCCTCTAAAAATACTGTCCGAGTTGGTGCTTGCTATGAGACCATACCAACAAATACAAGTAATTTACTCTAATACTTAATTAGCTCAACTGTAATAACCTTTATTCACCAAAAGTCTCTTCTGAATAGATAACTCTCACACCATAGCTCAGTGCTCTCTCCCCGTGTACATCTGGTCTGGTCATTTTCATGAAATCAATACTCAGGGCAGTGTGATTAGCTGAATGTTTTGCTAGCCGACTCAATTTAACAAACCCTAGCAAATGTAGCTTAAGACACAGATATCCTCTCCAGCCCCAACAGTTTTCCTTAATAAACAGTCTAGGACTTGTAGTCTACTTGAAAGCTTCTGCTAATTTAACACTATTGGCTATGTCACAGAGACTTTCGTGACAAGGCCCCAGATGAACCGGGACACAAACACTTCAGAGTAAATACATCTGAAAAAACAGAGACAGTGTAGCTGGCTATTCATAAAGAAAGTTCCTCCCTATGGACCCATACTTCCTACCAAATAAACTGTGCCCTTATTATTGCTTATTTAAAATTATACCTTGCAGGGCTATTTAGTACCTGACGCAGAAAAACAATCACATAAGGAAACATTTATTTGAGGTTTAACATGAAATCATACAAATAAAATTTGTATAAACACAAATCCACACCGAGTCATAACACAGATAGCAAAGGACAAAGTAAAAACAAAGAGAACTAACTGGCGGCTATATACAGTCGGACACAGTTGTGTCTTGTACACTACAAAGTCTTTACAAAATAATCATCTTAGATCAACAGATGATCAATCTTCGATGTTGTCCTGCAAGATGGGTAACTTTAAGCATCTCCCCCTACGAACAAAAACAAAATAGCAGTTAGACCTGTGCAACACTGACAAGCTTTCAAAGGTCCACTTTCATGAACTGTTTTAAGTCCTCACTTTATTCTTTTCGACAACAATTAAAGATCACATGCATACTGATCGGCAAAATCCCATTTGGGTAATAATTTATCCAGAATCCTCAAACATTAAATTTCAATCTAGTTAGAAAATTAGAAAAGACTCTGGGAACGCTGCCTTCCCCTATTCCAGACTGGAATACCGCTGGGTTAAAGACTACTAGAAACATCTCTAGTAAGCCAAGCAAAATACTATTGTAGCCACAAGCTCCTAATAGGAATAGTGTATTTCAAGAGCACGAATTGCTTTGTGCATATGATCTTTAATTTATATCCCAGATTTAAAAGTTGTTTTGGTTTGTAGATTTCACTATTAGCTATAAAAAGAAAAAGCAAGCATTAAATCTTAAAGAATGAACACTTAAAATGAGGCTCCACAATTGAAATACAACACTAAACAGAAGACCAAAATGATTAAGCTGTAAAAAGGCATTTATGTACTTTAACTCCTGTAAAAAACCATTTAAGTTAAGTTTAGACACTTAATCTTCAAAAAGATTAAAAAAGAAGCCAAAGTCTGAAGTTTTCCACTTTAATCTTTACGCTGGTACATGAAGTTGGAAGAGACCATACCACAGGACAGCGTTTTCTGGTGTATGCCTTGCGCTCTGCCCGCAACGTGCGACCCCCAGAGATAGACGTGGTCAGGGTGACACACGGCCTGCAATGAAGTTCCCGCTGGCGGGTACAAACAAGGTATAATGTCAGAGTTAGAAGACAACATTCTTGTTTTCCTTAAGTTGTACCCATTTCAGTACTTTACCTGTTAATAGTTCTAAAAAAGTTTAATTATTCCTCTAGACCACCTGGTACACAAAGCAAACAGAAAAACTCTTAAGTTTTTCTGTAATACTAAAGAAAGTGAGATAAAACTTTAAAGTTAAAGATCTATAGACACTTTAGGCAAAACAGGCTTATCAAAGCAATTACAAAATTAACAATTTAGTAAAAACAGGCTACATATTATTTTGTTTTTACTTATTTTTCATTTGTCTATTGATCTTTAAATTAAATTAGACACTTCCACTGGTTTCTTGTACTCATACACACCTGTCTTTCTCCATGTCTTCTTTTAGTATGGCTGGTAATTATTTTGGTGATTGCCACCCCCTCGCGATGCCTTGCCATAAGTGCTCTGTTGGCCTATTTAGAAAAGACAAAGCATATTAATCATCTGTAAAATGGCTTCATCAGATACATTAAAACACTGTAAAATTCTGCATGCTAAATATTAAAACAAGTTCAGATACAATATCAATATAAAGCAATGTATCATTCTAGAACGTTTGTAACTACCACTTTAGTTATCACCTTGTCTTAAAAACAACAACAACAACGTAGCCCCCATCCCTCAGATAAATAGGTCTGTCAAGCTCATACATTTCAACAATTCAGAATGGGATTGGGTCATGAATTAAGTTAAATATTCTTACCACTGTAGTCTGCATATCCCTGTCCATATCCATAGTTCCCATAGTTATACCCAGTATAATCATAGCCGCCATAGCCACTATAGTTTTGATCACCACCATAGGCACTATTGTAATTTCCATATCCTTGATCATAATAGTTATTAAATCCTTGGTTCCAGTTTTGGCCCTGACCTGAAACAATGCACAATGACAGTTAGGAAATAACTTCTGACCCCCAATCCTAACATAAAATTTGCTCCTGTGGCTCACTAGTAAAATCTGAGAAAGGCAGAATGCGCATCCCTATTGGCATCTGCTTCTAATTACCATAAGAAAGGGGGCAGAAAGTCCAATTGTGCCAGTATCAAGCTTCCTACTTCCATTAGACAAGGGCAAACCGGGACAAAGGTGAAGACAGGCAGACTAGCTGCTGGACAAGGACCACGCACAAGAACATCTCTCAGGCCATGGTGTTTCACGGCATCATGCTACTCTTTCTGCTCACCTCCCCCCAGTGCGGACACGGAGTGGCCATTCGAGGAGGTGAAACCGAGCAAAACCCCCACCCGATTCAGCCTGAGCATCTCCCCCCTCTTGGAAGCTCCAAAGTGAAGTTTACTTCCAAGGTTCACACACAGTTAACGGACAGCCAGACGTTAGGTGCCCACCGCTCACCTCGGCCTCGACCCCGAGTGCCGCCTCGTCCGCCAGCCGCAGCACCCCTTCCTCCTTTCTGCTGCTGCTGTTGCTGCCTATATACCTCTTTGGGTTGTGCAACTTTAATTTCACACTAGAAACAAGTTTTGAAAAGGAAAAACGGTGTTGTTACTGAAGCCTAATTAAGCCACATCACTCAAATCAGACAGGTAATTCTACCCCAGGAAACATAGCCTCAAGCCCTTCACTTAATATCTACAAAATGGTTTTACCTTCCCAGATCCAATTTGATGGTATCTGCTTTCTAACAATTTCTTAACTGGCTCTTCATCTGTGTATGTGATGAAACAAAATCCTCTTCTCTCATTTGTTTTTGTATCCATGGGAAGCTCAATATTTTCGATCTGAAATCAAGACGCACACTCAATCATGCAGTAACGGCAGAAAGCTGTAGATGCTCAGATTGCCAGTCACTTGCCCAAGTTTCAACACAAGACATGCATGCTATCAGCAACTTCGAAAGGTGCGCTAGCAGCCATCAGCCCAGCTAGCAGCCAGCAAGTTTGTAACTCAGTGGGAAAGCACCCACCCAGCCCCTTACCCCCTCCCCCTTATTTTGCACATACATTGCCACATGAGCTAATAAGCCCGATCACACCAAAACGCCCATTTTGGTAAAAAACCAGATACTGGTTTTCACTATAGCATAGAAAAGCCAAAGGAAGGGACCTGAGCATTTAACCCCCACCTCACCTGACATACAAACGTGTTCTGCACTAAACAGACCAGAGATGATTATATAAGCAAAATGGAATCACACAGCGCACCTCTCCAAATGCTCCAAAATATTCTTTAATTTGCTCTTCCGAAGTATCTGGGCTCAATCCACCCACAAAAACCTTTTTAGGGGGCTCCTTCCCCTTTAAGGCTTTGGCCCTTTTGGGGTCTATCAATTTGCCATCCAGTTTGTGTTCTTTGAGTTCCAAAACCTAGAAGACAGATGGGTTTACTCCGACAGCCACGCTCAGCCCAGGCCCAGAACGCGCTGCTGCGGCGAGGGAAGGCGCCGGGTCCGAGCCGCGGCTCCTACCTTATCAACACTAGCAGCATCTTTGAAAAGCACAAAGCCAAATCCTCTTGATCGTCCAGTGACCGGATCTGTTTTAATGGTACAGTCTACAACTTCCCCAAATCGAGACAAATACTCAGTCAGATCTTTCTTGCTCGTATCCCAGCTCAAGCCTCCAATAAACATTTTACTAGGAACGAAAGTGATTTCTTTTTTAAAAACGTGAGCAGCAAAAACAAAAACAGAAAAAAAACGAACCACCGCAACCAACCCCAGATCAGTTCAACTTCGGGAGCGGACGAGGGTTGAATGGGGAAACTTGCCCTTTCTGCGCCCCCCAACTTCCATCCACGCCTACGGGAGCAAGCAAGAACCCCCAGCCCGCGCTCTCCAATTCCACCGCTCTCGGACCCTCCTGCCAGCCCTGCCCGGCGCATTGCACAGTGTCCAGGTTCTGCAAAGCGGCCGTCCACGACGTCACTGGCGGCCCCCTTGGGCCCATCGTGCAAGCTACACACAACTGCTCCCGGGGAGAGGGAGGCGGGTGGCCACGTTTACGTCCGACCCAGTTTTAATTTTTTTTTTAAAGAAATTCTCAGCTGTCCCTTTGCGAGCCCCCCGGAGCCCGCGCACGGCGCCGCCCGCCGCCCGGGACACAATGAAGAGGCGGCGGCGGCGGCAGCTGCAGCGTGTGGCGCAGCGCGGCGGCCCCTCCCCCCCGCCGCGGCGCCTGCGCACTCGGGCCCCGCCGCCGCCGCGGGCCGCCAGCCCCGCCCTGCCCCCACCGCCCGCGGGCCTCCGTGTCACCCCCACGGCTCGGGCTTCCACTGCCCTCGGGCCGGCGGGCCGGGCCCGGGAGCGCGGGGAGGGCAGCGCGCGGGCTGCCCCCGGCCCCGAGAGGCGAGGGGGCGCGCGTGCGGGGCTGGGGAGGGGGAGGAGGAGGGCGACGCGTGCGGTACCCGTCATCCTGCTGGTTCTTGCTGGCGTTGATCTTGGAGCCCTCTGCGAACTCCTCTATGTTGCTGTACTCGTTCATGTCCTCCATGGCGGCGGGGCGGTCGGCCGGGGCGTGCGGGCGCGCGGCGGTTCGCGGGGCGGCGGCGGAGGCAGAGCGTTGTATGGAGCTGGATTTAAAATGGCGGCGGAAGAGATCCGGCCGCCGCCTGCGCCCTCCCTTTATAGCCGCCCCGCCCGCCAATCGCGACGGCGGCTGCGCCGTGACGTGGCGCGGGCCGCGGCGCGCCCCCTGCCGGCCGGCGCCGGGAGCGAGCGCGGGGAGGAGCGGGGCGAGCTGGCGCGGCGCCCGCGGCCGCCAATGGGAGAGGCTGCGGGCGGCGACGGCGGCGGGCGCCGCGGGGAACAATGGCGGCGGCACATGGGCCAGCCGGGGCGGGACCTCCATCTCGCGAGGGGGCGCGGGCTGGGCAGCGCCGCGGCAGGAGGAAATTAAAAAAAAAAAAAAGCTAGGTGGTGGAGGGGGGGAAAAAAAAAAGCCCAACACACCCACAAATCCCGGGCAGCGCTGGGCAAAGGCGCCCCTCTTGCCTTGGCTTTGTCTCTGGCGTCCGGTCCAGCCCCCTCCTGAGCCAGGAGCCCACTGGCAACCCCGCCTTTTTGTTTTTTTTTTCCTTTTTTCTCCCCACCAGCTGCGGCGGCCGCTGCTGCTTCTATCGATCAGCCCCCGAGCGCCCGGCTGCTCCGATCAAAGGCGCGCCGCGCCGGCTGCCGGCGGCCCTGCTGGCGGCGCGCACGCGTGTCCGCCCCCGAGCTGGCTGGAACCAGCCGGACAGGAAGCGCGCGGGCCGCCGCGCCGCAGCCGCTTCCGCTCCAGACAGGCGCGCGCCGGCCGAGGGGGCGCGGCGGGGCCGCCCCGAGCCCACCCCGCGCCGCCGCTCCCGGCGGGGGCCGGACGACCCGGCGCGGCCGAGCGGCTGTCGCCGAGCGGGAGCGGAGGCGGCGGGCGGCGAGGGGAGGGGAGGGGGCACTCACGTCCCCGGCGGCGCCACGTGCCCCGGGCCGCTCCCGCTCGCGCCGAGCCCACTGCGGAGAGCGCGCGCGCCCGCGCCGCCCCGGCTCCCGCGTTCGCTCCTTTGTTCCCGCCCACGCGCGGCCCATTTACACGGGTCGGGTTCCAGGCACCGCCCCGTCCCCCCGGTAGCCAATCGGGGCCGGCGCCTGGCACCCCCCCCCCTCGCCCCGCCCTCCCCGGAACCCGGCGAGCTCCGCCCCCTCCCCCGCCCGTGCCCACGTGGTCTCGGCCTCCCCGGATCCGGGTCGTTCGCGAGTTCTGGTCCCCGCGCCCGCGGCTGGCTCCGCTCGCAGGGCCTCCCTCGCAGGTGGCTGCTGGCCCCCGCGGCCCCCCCACGCCGCACGCGCCCGCCCCCATCCCCGCAGCCCCGGCTCCGAGGCCGCGGGCAGCCCCCGGACGGCTCTGGGGGCGCAGCTGGCGCCGCCCGCCCCCCCCCACCCCGCGGTAGGCCGCGCCCCGCGGGAGCATCCGCTAGGGAGATGGTCGTGCACTCGGTGCCCGCCGAAGTCACCGTGATCCTGTTAGATATCGAAGGTACCACTACCCCGATTGCTTTCGTGAAGGTGAGGGGCGGAAAGAGCGGGGGACTGACTTGTGCTTACATGCAATTTGAATAGAAAAAAAAAAAGGTTGATTTGTTAAAAAAAGAAAAAGTCTTGCAGATTTTGCATTAGAGACCTGGAGGCGGCTGTGCGTCTTTGGCAGCCTCGCTGTGGGACGCGGGGAGGAGGAGGGAGACGGGCAGGGTGCCGGGCTCGCTTGCACCGTCTGCACCGCTGCAGGGCCCAGCCCGGGTTCGGTGCTGGTGGGGGTGGGGTGGTGGCCTGGGCGCAGGGGCGCAAGTCCCCCCGGAGCAGCCCCGCAGGTAAGCGCCGGGCCTGTGCTGCCGGCTCGCGCTCGGCCGGGCGTTCTCCCTCCTAGGCGGCTACGCTGCCCAGATGGACCTTGCAGCTCTCTCTGGCCTCTGGGGCTTCGGTCACTCCGTCCCAGCCCTGC
The DNA here is from genome assembly GCF_027595985.1 of Sorex araneus. Classification (NCBI taxonomy): domain Eukaryota; kingdom Metazoa; phylum Chordata; class Mammalia; order Eulipotyphla; family Soricidae; genus Sorex; species Sorex araneus. The sequence continues at coordinate 204,731,709 of NC_073306.1, forward strand.
CGGTGGGGACCGCCCGGCACGCTGTTCGGACCCTGGGCCCCGCGCCGGGGAAGACCGCACTGATGTTGGAAGCACGGCTGGATGACGGTCGTTTTCTCGGGAGAACTGGGAAGGTCGACGCTGTTAGAACGCAAGGCCTTCCTCCCAGGGGCTGGAGAGAGATGGACAGCGGGCATCCTGCATCCCACGGGGTTCCCCCCTCCCCCGCCACCCCCAGCACCGCCCGGTGGAGTCCCAAGTGCAGAGCCAAGAATGACCCCCTGAGCAGCCGATGTGACCCAACCCTTAGAGATAATAATAATAATAGAAAAAGAAGTCTTCAGATGTCTAAGAGTTTATTTTGCAGCTCTGGCCTGCAACCTAAGCCACAAGTTTATGGCTTTGCATGGTAGCAAAGAAAAAAAGGTGCGGCGCCCTAGCCTGTCCAGACAGGTAAATGTCAAATCTTAGTCTTGCTTTTAAATTTTTTAAAGTCCAACAGGTAGGGCAGTTGCCTTGCACGCACCCAACCCTGGTTTGATCCTTTGCACCCCATGCAATTCCCTGATTCCCGCCAGGAGTAAGCCCTCAGGACCACTAGGTGTGGCCCCAAGAACAAAAAACAGAAGCCCTTAAGAATTCTGCTAGGGGGTGGGGCTGGAGCAATAGCATAGCGGGTAGGGCGCTTGCCTTGCACGCGGCCGACCCAGGCTGACCCAGGTTCGAATCCCAGCATCCCATATGGTCCCCTGAGCACCGCCAGGGGTAATTCCTGAGTGTAGAACCAGGAGTAACCCCTGTGCATTGCTGGGTGTGACCCAAAAAGCAAAAAAAAAAAAAAAAAAAAAAAAAAAAAAAGAATTCTGCTAGGGGGACTGAAGAGATAGTATAGCGTGTAGGGCTCCTGTCTTGCGTGCGGCTTACCGTGGTTGGAGCACCTGCATCCCATATGGTCCCTCCCTGAGCACTGCCAGGAATGATCCCTGAGCACAGCCGGGTGTGACCTACCCCCCAAAAAACAACTGCTAGAGATTTTGGCCGAGTGTGTTCACTAGAGGGACTCGTGTACTGTTAGCCCTTAGATGTCCTTGACCAGTAAGAAAAATCTGCCAACTTTTGGAAAATATTTTCCAAAAATAAAAAACTTCCAATAATCTTGAGCAGTCTGGACGATAAAGGCTTTTCTGCCCATTCCTGAGTTTTTTTTTTTTTTTTCTTTTTTGGGTCACACCCAGAGATGCGCAGGGGTTACTCCTGGCTCTGCACTCAGGAATCACTCCCGGCGGTGCTCAGGGGACCATATGGGATTCTGGGATTTGAACCCGGGTTGGCTGCGTGCAAGGCAAACGCCCTCCCCGCTGTGCTATCACTCCAGCCCCGCATTCCTGAGTTTTAAATTATTAAGTTTTATTTTGAACAATTACCAGTGAGGAATAATTGTATTTTTGGTTTTGTTTTGTTTTGGGGCTACACCTGGCTCTGCACTCAGGAAGTATACCTGGCGGTGCGAGGGGGGGGGCACCAATACTAGGTGCTTGGATCAAATTATGTCGGCAGCGTACAAGGCAATGGCCCCATTGGGCTGTGCTGTGGCTCCAGCCCCAGGAATAATCTTGATGTAGTGTATCTTTTCAGGCTCCACGACAACAGTGTTCTTTCAGAAGAAGTGAGTGTCCTGCATAGTAGTACTCGGGGAGTTTCTGAAATTCATGAACACCACCCCCTCCCCCCCAATTTTAAGCCAGGGCGACATTTTCAGAAAGACTCAGGATTGAGGCTGCAGATACACTACCGGAGTAGGGTGCCTGCCTTGCACGCTGCCAACTGGCATCCCATCTGGCTCCGTTGAGCACCGCAGGGAGGAATTACTCCCGAGTGCAGAGCCAAGCCCTGAGCATTGCCAGGTGTATGGCGGTATGGCGCAAACACTTGAAAAAGTATATACTCAGGATTGCTCATATGCTGATTGAATCGACTTTCGTGGACCGATGACAAAGAAACTATTCATTTTCTTGAAGTTTGTGTGTGTGTGTGTGTGTGTGTGTGTGTGTGTGTGTGTGTGGTGTGTAGGGAGGGTAAGGGAAGGTCCGAGTCTTTGCAGTGACTATTCTCTCCCAGTTTTAACTCTTATTTATTTATTTATTTTGCTTTTTGGGTCACACCCGGCGATGCACAGGGGTCACTCCTGGCTCTGCACTCAGGAACTACCCTTGGCGGTGCTCAGGGGACCTTATAGGATGCTGGGAATCGAACCCGGGTCTGCCGCGTGCAAGGCAGATGCCCTACCCGCTGTGCTATCACTCCAGCCCCTTGCTTATCTATTTTTGACACATCTGGCTGTGCTCCTGGCTGTGCTCAGGGCTTACCCTGGCTCTGTACTCTGGGGCTCCGGCATCACTCCTGTTGGACTCAGGGGACCAAAGAAGGTGCTGGGATAGAACATGGGTCAGATGCAAGGCAAGCATCTCTAGCTCCCAGGGATAGTGATAGGAGAGGCCTTCATGTGGTGTGAGAGTTGTACCGTTCTTGGAAAACGGTTTTAGGGAATAAGATACCTGCAGCAAATTAGTCTTGTGATAAAACACAAGACAACACCTTTCCCACCTGTGCCTTATGCCAGAATATATTTTTGCACCTCTCGTAGTTGCTAGCTTAGTTGTTTGCAGAGCTTTTTGCCAAGTGTCACAGGGGTCTAAATAGGTGTGTGTGTGTGTGTGTGTGTGTGTGTGTGTGTGTGTGTGTGTGTGTGTGTGTGTGTGTGTGTGTGTTTTCCCTCGGTTGACAAATTTAAGGCAAGCTCCAAAAAATGATTTGGGGTTCTTGTATAAAGGACATTTCTTACATTCTGTCATGTAATCTCACTTATTCCTAATTTGCTACACGCAAATTCATCAAAACTGATCTTTAGAAGAATATATTCAGAAGAACATGGGGTCTCTATGGATGTTTTTTTTATAAATATGCAGGATCCATTATCAAATGCACCCCTGGGAAATGATAGGCTATACATGTTCAACAAGATTTTTTTTTTTTTTTTTTTTTGGTTTTTGGGTCACACCTGGCGATGCACAGGGGTTACTCCTGGCTCTGCACTCAGGAATTACTCCTGGCGGTGCTCAGGGGACCATATGGGATGCTGGGATTTGAACCCGGGTCGGCCGCGTGCAAGGCAAACGCCCTACCCGCTATGCTATCACTCCAGCCCCAAGATTTTTTTTTTTTCCAGTTTTTCGTCCATACCTGGGGCTGCTCAGGGTTTACTCCAGGCTCTGCGCTCGGAAATCACTCCTGGTTGTGCTGGGGGGAACATACGGGGTGCTGGGAATTAAATTTGGGTTGGATGCATGCAAGCAAGCACCCTACCCTTGTACTCTCTTATACATCAACAAAATTTCCTCATTGTACAATTTTCAGGATTTTCATATCACACATGAGCTTCGAGTCTCCCAGTAAGTAGTATTTTAGAAATTTAACTGAAGCGACAATAAGTGCTTCTATTCTAGCAAGAGTATTTAGGGATGGGATGATTTTTGTGAGCAAACATTCAAGGACTGAACTTTGTGTGTGTGTGTGTGTGTGTGTGTGTGTGTGTGTGTGTGTGTGTGTGTCACACCCGGCGATGCTCAGGGGTTACTCCTGGCTCTGCACTCAGAAATTACCCCTGGCGGTGCTCAGGGGACCATATGGGATGCTGGGAATCGAGCCCGGGTTGGTCGCGTGCAAGGCAAACGCCCTCCCCGCTGTGCTATCGCTGGAGCCCCTCAAGGACTGAACTTGTGAGTAGCAGGAGAAGGGCTCAGTCCTGTCCTTGCTGAGTTGGGAATTGGGCGGCGTTCACTTCAGGCTCTTTCCATCCCATTCAGAATGTGAACTTGTCTTACTTTCTGCGGCCTGGTGAATGGAAGCAAGTAACTGAGGAGTTGTAGTCCTGTGACTTCCCGGGTCTGCCTGGGTCACAGCTGGTGGGGGTCTGCAGAGCTGCTGCTGGCTGTGCCGGGGCCCACAAGGTGCAGCCCAGCTCCTGGATTCTCTTTTTCTGGGAGTTTCCAGTTGATTTGCATATGAGGCCGCCTGACCCGGTAAGACAATACCGAGAATCCAGCCACAGACTCTCAGTGTGGGAAAGGCTGTCTCTGGGCCGACAGACCGTCCTTTGCTTGCTCAGGGCGTGCAAATAGTTTCGCCATATTCCCTCAGGCTGCTGGCAAAAACTGGTTTTACTTCCTCCCAATTAGGTCTCATTTTCTCTGAGTTAAAGAATTGTTCAATTTCTAGAGGAAGAAGGCCGCAGGGATCATCTGAATAAAAGAGTCAGTTGGGGGCTGGAGCGATAGCACAGCGGGTAGGGCAGGGCAGGGTAGGGCAGGGCAGGGTAGGGCAGGGCAGGGTAGGGCAGGGCAGGGCAGGGCAGGGTAGGGCAGGGCAGGGTAGGGCAGGGCAGGGCGTTTGCCTTGCACACGGCCGACCTGGGTTCGATTCCCAGCATCCCACGTGGTCCCCTGAGCACCGCCAGGAGTAATTCCTGAGTGCAGAGCCAGGAGTAACCCCTGTGCATCCTGCCAGGTGTGACCCAAAATAAATAAATAAATAAATAAATAAATGAGTCAGTTGATGGCCGCTAAGTTGTTCCGTGTGGCCCTCAGCACAGCTGGCGGGGGAGGGGACAGAGTGAAGGCAGAGCCCAGTTTTCCTCGGGTGTTCCCCACTGCGTCCGATTCCTGAAGCCACCAGCCCCGTGGCGCCGCGGAACTCGGGCCTCCGTATCCGAGAGCCGGTGACGTCCTACTGCTCTTTGTCAGAGTGAATGCAGGCACTACCAGTATTGCTTGTACGTTGTGTGTATTCATCGATCTCAGTAGGTTTTAAGAAAAATCGAAACTTGAAGGTGAGATTCGAAGAAGTGGGCGTGAATGTTCATTTTTCTTCCCTTCCCTGCTGTGAGTGGATTTCCCCCCCACCCCTTGGTCTTTGCCCTTCGTGACCTAACACTCACTTCCTGGCCTTGTTCTCCGTAGACCTGTGCAGTAGCACGGTCCTCTGTTGTGAGCTTGTCACTACTATTGTTAACTCTGTGTATTTTTTTGCCTAGTCACCGTGGGTCGCAGGGTTCCAATCAATGCCTGCATAGGTGCTGCTTCCCTCCCTGAGTGGGGCCACCCCCCCACCCCATTTCCCTCCCACCTTAAGTATATTTTTCTTTCGTTTGGGGGCTACACCTGGCAGTGCTCAGTGCTCACTCCTGGGTCACTCTTGGTGGGCTCTGATCACTCTCGATCACCCAGTTGGGGTGCTGGGGTTTGAATCCGTGTCAGCTGTGTGCAGGGTCAGTGCTGGACCCGCTGTGCTGCTGCACTGTCGCTCTGTCCCCACAACTGTTATTTCGAAGTGGGAGGAAAATGGCGTCTCCTCCCTGGAAATGTTCTCTGATCGCGTGGTTTCCCTGTTGCACTGAGCCAGGCCGCGTACCGACCTAGCCGGCTTGCGTTTCTGTTCTGTGAGGTTGAGGTCAACCCTTTTATTAGCCACTACGGAATCGCTGATTCCTTTTCTGTAAGTCACTTGGGGAGAGCTTGGATGCCAATCGGGGGTTTGCAAGACCGTCCTTGTAAACGCTCCTTTCTGGTTTCGGTGTTGGCGGTGTCAGGCGCACTGATACTCTTGAAACCTTGAAATTCCTTCTGCTGCTGTAGCTGAGTCCCAAAGGATGCGGCTGTGCCTGGGATTGCCGGGGATTGCGCTGGAGGCCTCACGCAGGCAGGCCCGGGCCTCGCAGAATTCCTAGAGAACACACCAGGTGGGGTCTGGGAGCCTTTGATCGGAACTTTGTCATCAGCTGGCGAATATACACCTGGCTTGGTGCCTTTCACTTCATATGTGACTCACGTCGAACACCCCACTCGAGGCACTTACGCCGTAAAACACTTGTGTATTAACAGGACTCGTCTGTTTTCTTGTAATCAAGAATGCCAGGGGCTTGTAGGGGGTCATGCCCCTTGGGTTTCATGTTTGTTTATTTGCTTTTTGGTCACACCGGCGATGTACAGGGGTTACTCCTGGTTCTACACTCAGGAATTACTCCTGGCGGTGCTCAGGGGACCATATGGGATGCTGGGATTCGAACCTGGGTCGGCCGCGTGCAAGGCAAATGCCCTACCCGCTGTGCTATCGCTCCCACCCCTGGGTTTCATGTTTTGTGATGCTATGTGCTTGTACCTAACCAAAAAGGACGAGAAAAGTGTATGGGGGACTGATGTCAGCCTCAGTTTTGGTAGGTGAGAAACGCAAACATTTAATCTCCAGATAAGGAGGGCGGCTTGTATTCGAGTTTGGCCAAAATGTGTCTGGGGCACTTGGTGCCTCCCTGTGATGGTGGGAACCTCTCCGGGCCTGTGTGTCTCCTCACCACTGCGTAAGGCTCCTCTGGGCGCCAGCTCGGGGCCCCTGCCGCCCAGCCTCTGCCCTCCCCCTACAACGTCTCTTTTTAATTTAAAATCGTCTCTTAGACAAACGCTGACATTGGGTAGGAAGTTTATACTTAAACAGTCCTCGCAGAAACCTAACGCGTGCCTGAAAAGGTTTATGTTAGAGCTGTAAAGGCGTTTCTCAGCAGTGCGGGAACTAGTGATCCACGATTCCGAGGCAGCGTTCGAACAGTAGTTAATTCTTAGGGATGGAAAATGTTTTGGGGGTCGAGGAGGCAGTGCAGCGGCTCAAGCGATTACTTGCCTGGGTACAGCCCCCGCTGCCTGACCCGGCCACGTCACCCTGAGTACAGCTGTCTGTGGCCCCCATTCTTCCCCCTTCCCAAGTTGTTGTTGTTGTTGTTGTTGCTGTTTGTGTGTGTGTGGGGGGGGTTTGTTTGTTTTGGTTTTTGGGCCACGCTCCTGGCTGTGCGCTCAGGAGTCACTCCTCTTGGTGCTCAGGGGACCGTATGGGATGCTGGGGATGGACCCAGGAGGGATGGCCGCGTGTTTACCCAGCTGCTCGCCCTGGGCCCGTTTTGTGTCGTGTTTTTAAGTGAATCCTGGCCACAGTATGAAAGTTGATCACTGTATCACTCTATCACTGTCATCCCGTTGCTCATCGATTTGCTCGAGCGGGCACCAGTAATGTCTCCATTGTGAGACTTGCTGTTACTGCATATCGAATATGCCACGGGGAGCTTGCCAGCCTCTGCCGTGTGGGCGAGATATTCTCTGAGGCTTGCCCGGCTCTCCGAGAGGGGCGGAGGAATTGAACCCAGGTCGGCCGCGTGCAAGGCGAACGAACGTCCTACCCCCTGTGCTATTGCTCCAGCCCCGTGAAAGTTGAGTCTTCCGGAACACCGGGGCTTAGAAATCATCCCAGTCTGGAGGGACCCCCGGGATTTCTCTGTCCGTGAGGGACCCTGCCACCAGTGGTGTCGGAGTTCAGTCCCCCCAGTGCCCCCGCCAGTCACGGGACAAGCTGGGTCCCGCTGACAGTAACTGACAAGTTCATCAATAAGCCTCACGGTTGGAAAGGAAAGGTCTCTGGCGGCAGTTCCCGGAGCTGGCACCTCTCAGAGTAACGGCCGTGCGTGGCTCCGTGGGGCCGTCGGTCCCCCCTTTCGACAGCGTCGTGCCGTAGGTGTCGGGCTCAGTCCTTTAGCCTTCCGAGGGCAGACCAGCTTGCTGACGGCCTTGCAAGCCCCAGGCGCGCGCAGCTGTCCTGTGGCCGGTGGCATTTGGGAAAGAGAAACTGTCTTCGCTTTGGGGCCCAGTTGCCACGAGCTGCGCCTTCCTGGTGCTTCTCTCCGTCCCTTCGCCGTTTGCGGGGTCAGGAGCCGGGTTGGGGGCGGGCAGGAGAGAAGGGGCCCGTCTCTCCCCTCCACAGATCCCACACGAGTGTGAGCCCCCGCGGCACCCGCTGTGGCCGGGAGAGAAGGGCCTGTGAGAGCCGCGGCCGCCTGGCCCGTCCACACGCGCCTGGTGCCAGCGGCTTCCCTGGAAGGCCGCTCCCTTGCTCCCTTTCCCCGGCCAAGTGCTCGCCCTCCTCCCCCCCGGGCTCCAGGCGCTCATCTCAGCGGGCACAGAAGCTCCAGCCCTTCCTTCAGACGCTTGGGGCCCGTCTCCAGTCCCTTTGCTTGGCCTTGTGCTTCAGACCCGACGCTCCTGCTTCCGGCCTTCACGACAGGGACTCCGGTGGGGGTCTCAGCCCACCTGGTCACTGCAGACTCCTCAGGGCTCCTGGGGACGGAAGCCGCTGTCGCCCCCCCCCCCCCCCCCACAAACGGGACTGCAGTGGGCGACACAGCGAGGCTCCTACCACGTCAGAACCCCCAGAGCGGACTGGCCTTCATCCCCCTCCCTCCCCCCATGAATAGTCATTTAGGGCCTTGAGAAAAACACAGCCCAGTTGACCGTCCCCACTTTTGGGGTGCCCAGAAGCCCCTCCCAGCAATCCTGGGCCACCTGGCTCAATGTCTGCAGCCCGGAAGCCCAGGGTGCGGTCATCCCACAGGCCTGTGGTGCCCGGCGCTCCGGGGCTGTACTTAGCAGTGCGAGGGAACCGGATTTGCTTGTGTGTCGACTCCTCTCGGCAGTGCTCACAGGCTGCTCCTGGTTTTGTGCTCAGGTGAGGCTGCTGCTCTGGGCGTCATTTGCGTGGCGGGATCAGCCGCAGACCCCGTGCTCGGGCACAGCCGTGGTCAGCCCACTGCTGTCCCCGCCCTGGGAAGCCCCCGCTGTTAACGTTGACGTATTTCCAGGTCGTGGGGAGCGAACCCCAGGCCTCACGTGCCAGCTTTGCCACTGGCCCGAGTTTGCGCCTCCTTTCTGAGCTTTTGCTCCGGCGTTTCCTGTGGGTGGGGGAGCCTCCTGGGAGTCGCTCTGGAGGCCCAGGGACCCGGCTGGCGATTCTCCGTCAGCTGGGCCATGGGGGCAGTGCCAGGGGCACCAGGCCACCCCCGTGGTGCCCGGACTCGGTGCCCTGCCCTGGCGTCCTGACTGCTCAGGTAAGCTGCAAGGGGTGTCTTTCACTTCGCTTATTCCTGCCTCTTGGAAGTTTGTATTTTCCATCTTTCAGCTCTCCGCCGAGGAAAACAAGGTAGGACGTATCCTTACTGTACAAGTGTGGTTTTGCATACAGCCTTTGGTCTTCACATCCTGAGCTCGTTTGCTATTCAAAATGGGGTTTGTTCTTGGGAGAGGTCGGGAGGGCGAGGGAGGGGTGCTCCCCCCTCCCTGATGCTCTGGCCCCTTCCGTCCTCCCCCCAGGTCACTAGCTCCGTCTTCAGGGGCCCCCCTGGACCGGAAGCTCCCTGGACCCCTTCCCAGGGGACTCTGATTTCAGAGTAGTTTTCTTTTCCGAGACTGACGTCTCAAGACAGGGGTTCTTTGTCTGCTGGGTACGTCCGTGAAGGGCTCATTTCTTTTTTCTCTTCGTGGTGTCTGATCACAGACAGCAGGGAAGCCTGGGCTGGGCAGAAACCCTGACTTTCTGTTGTGCACTTCACCGTCACGGGCCTCTCGGCTGGAAAGCGGAGGGAACAGTAGGGCATTCTTTCCCGGGGGTTGTCGTGAGGACTGGAGAGAGATCGTGCAAGCCCGTAATATGAGGACATGGTGAGTGCTTGGTATGAGGAGTGGTGCTGGGCGGTGACTAGATTCTGGAGGTCATGTGTATTCTGATTCACCTGGGGACACACCCACACACACACTCACACACACACACACACACACACACACACACCCCTGATCACTCATTCTGTGTCTGTCCCTCTCCTTTTTGCGCACTCAAACACACACATACACACACACACACACACACACACACCCTGAGCCCAGGAGCTCGTCACTCATTCTTGTCTGTCCCTCTCCCTCTTCCCCGTTCCACTCAGCATGGCACTCTCCGTCTCTATCCATTTATAAGTGAATTTAATGACTTCGCTTTCCCTAACAGCTGCATCGTATTCCATTGTGTAGATGTACCGTAGTTTCTTTATCCCGTCTGTTCTCGGGCTGTTGTAAATAATGCTGCGATGAACATAGAAGTGCAGATGGCGTTTCTGCTGTGCGTATATTCCCAGAAGTGGTATTGCTGGGTGGGTCGTATGGGATCCCAGTTTCTAGCTTTGTGTGAGAATGCCCGTATTGTTTTCCCAAGAAGGCCAGGCTGGTCGGCATTCCGAGCAGCAGTGAAGGAGAGTCCCTTCCTCCCCGCTCCCGCGCCAGCACTGGCTGCTCTTGTTCTTCTGGGTGTGAGCAGTCTCTGTGGTGTGAGATGGTATCTCATTGCTTTCATTTGCATCTTCCAGATTAAGGATGTAGAACATTTTTTCAAATTTTATTTTAATGAATCACCGTGAGATACAGTTACAGACTTAGAAACTTTGGTGATTATGTTTCAGTTATACAATGTTCCAGTACCCATCTCTCCACCAGTGCTCATTCTCTACCACCAATGTCCCCAGTGTCCCTCCTGCCACCCCCACCCCTTCCCACCGCCTGCCTCTGTGACAGGCACATTCCCTCTCTCTCTCTCTCTCCTTTTGGGTGTTGTGGTTTGCGGTACAGGTACCAAGCGGCCATCCTGTTTGGTCCATAGTCTGCTCTCAGCACGCATCTCCCCTCCCGAGTGATCCCTCCAAGCATCATTTACTTAGTGGTCCCTTCTCTATCCCGGCTGCCTTTGCCCCCAGCATGTGAGGCCGGCTGCTAAGCTGTGGAGATCCTCCTGGCCCTTATCTCGACTGTACCTAGGTGTTAGTTTCCTATCATGTTACTGTATATTTCACAAAGGAGTGCAGTCCCCTCTGTGTCTGTCCCTCGCTTTCTGATTCATTTCCCTTAGCATGATACTCTCCATGACCACCCACTTGTATGCAAATTTCATGATTTCACGCTGATGTAGAACATTTTTTTCATGTGCCTTTTGGGCATTTGTATTTCTTCTTTGCAAGTTTCTGTTCATTTCTTCTCATTTTCTGATGGAGTTGGATGTTTTTTCTTGTAAAGTTCAACCAGGGCCTTACACATCTTGGATGTTAACCCCTTATCTGATGGGTATCGGGTAAATCATCTTTTCCATGTTGTGGGCTGTCTCTGTGTCCTGGTCACCATTTCCTTTGAGGCTCAGAAGCTTCTTGGTTTGTCGTCCCGATGGTTTATCCTTGTGAAGCGTCTACTCTCACCATGAAGCTCATCCCTGCGCCCTATTCTGGGTCTCTGTTCTTGATTTGATTTTGGGCTTTGGGTCACACCTGGCAATGCTCAGGGGTCATTCCTGGAGGGCTTGGGGGCCATGCCGGGTGCTGGGGCTCAAACCCAGGCTGGCCACATGCGAGGCCAGTGCCCTTCCCGCTCTACTGGGTGTATCTTATTTTGGGGTGTTTTGGGGGCCACCCCTGGCGGTGTTCAGGGCTCACTCCTGGCTCTGCACTTGGGGATCCCTCCCGTCGGGGCTCAGCGGACCGTAGAGGGTGCTGGTGATGGGACCCGGTTTGCTGTGTGCCAGGCCAGGGCCCTCCCCGCCGGACTGTCCCTCGGGGCCCTGTGCTTTAAAATTGTTTCCGGACTTCATCCCCGGGGAATGATAACCTTCTTCTCTGCAGTGTGATTCACTGTCGCTAATTCGATTAGGGCTTGTCGTCAATGACAGTGTAATCTTCCCAGTAGGCTTCCGAAGACACTTTCCAGTATCAGCAGCACATCCTTGGGAACACAGCTCCGGAAGTCCGTTCCCAAGGTCCAGCTCCGAAGGGAGTTGGTGGAGCTTGCTTATTCTGTGACGACCTGGCCGCCAGGTTCTGTATCTCTGAGGCTCCGTGGCTCCAGGTGGGAACTAGACTGAACGCCTGACCCTGTGGTTGCAAATACCTAGTCAAGAGGTTGTGGCCGGAACATCACGTACTGCATCACTGGCAGTATATACTGCATCACTGGCGGTATATACTGCATCACTGGCCGCATGCAGTTCCCGCTCAATTTCGGAATGGGAGGGGAAATAAGAGTGCTGTTTGGAAAACATTTCGAGAGGGGCTTTCGCAGTGAAAGGGACAGTGATAGTGGCAGTAGTGGCAGGACTTGGTTTCTGAGCCCCTGGTAGACCTGTCAGCAGGGCTACAGGGCTGGTGTTCTGGGGTGAAAGTTCACGCCCTTAGGGGTCAGTAACCTTGTGGGAGAGAGGCAGTGGTCACTGTTTGTGATTATGTAAGTCATTTAAATCCCGCCTTCTCAGGTCCCTGCAAAATGAATATTGCCTATGAGTAAATAGACTCAGCGTGCGATAACTTCCTGCTGTAACAGTTCAGTTGTTTTCAATTCCCTCTGGGGCCGGCAGTCATCATTCAGCCTGGAATTGGGGGTGTCCAGTTTTTCAGCCGGGGTACTGGAGATAAGTACTCTTCTCTGTTGTGCCCAGTTTCTGCTAACTTTATTCTCTGGGTAAGCTTCCTCTTATTTACTTATATGTGTTTATTTTTGTAATGTGTGGTTTGATTTAAAGCCAGCAAATCTGGGATTTAATTCTTTCTGTTTGTTTTTGTGTTTTGAGCCACACCTGGTGGTGCTCAGGGCTTACTCCTGGCTCTGTGCTCAGGGATCACTCCTGGTGGTGCTCGGAGTCCGTATGCGATGCGGGTTGGCCACATGCAGCTGCCTCTCCAGCCTCCGTGATTTGTTGTTTTGTTTGGGGCCATACTGTGCAGTATCAGGGTTGCTCTTGGCTCTGCACTCAGGAATCACTGCTAGCGGTGCCCAGGGGACCATACGGGTGCTCGGGACTGAGCTCGGGGTGCTGTGTGCCGGGCAGACTCCCTACCCGCTGCACTTTTGCTCTAGCCCCGGGCGATTTTTTAAAACTAAATTTGGCCTAATTTCTGCTGTAAGATCGCACCTATTCTTTGTAGAAAATAGATGACGCAAGAATGTTCCCCGTGTAACCGCACCGGTTGAGAGGGAATCTTGGTGAGCCTTTGGGTTCTGCGCATTCTGGCCGTCATCTCGTTGTTTCCTTCCTTGGGCTGGGGCAGACGGGACAGGGCCCCGGGTCCCGTGGTGTGGGGCCCCTCCTGCTCGGGGCAGGGCCCCGGGTCCCGTGGTGTGGGGCCCCTCCTGCTCGGGGCAGGGCCCCGGCTCCCGTGGTGTGGGGCCCCTCCTGCTCGGGACAGGGCCCCGGCTCCCGTGGTGTGGGGCCCCTCCTGCCCGCAGGCGGCTCGCTCCAGCCTCCTCCTGCCCTAAGGCCGGTTCCCCAGAGCAGGCCCTGTGCCCTCTGCGTGTGTGACCTGTTTTGTTTGTTCAGAGAATGTCGCTTGTTTTTAAGACAGCGATTTTGCTGTTTCTCCTCTGAGGTAAAGATACTAGCCCGCGTGTACGGCTTCTGTCTGGTTTTCTGTATGAAAAAGTTAAAAGCTCTCAGACGCTGCAAATCCTTTGTACTGTGTGGTTCCCTTGGCGGAGCCTTTCTTTTCTTTTTTTCTTTTTTCTTTTTTTTTTTTTTTTTTTGCTTTTTGAGTCACACCCAGCGATGCACAGGAATTATTCCTGGCGGTGCTCAGGGGACCATGTGGGATGCTGGGAATTGAACCCGGGTCGTCCGTGTGCAAGGCAAACACCCTCGCCGCTGTGCTATCGCTCCAGCCCCTGGCGGAGCCTTTCTTGCTTGATGCTGACTCCTTCCCCACTCTCAGGGGTCACTCCTGGCGGGGCCGAGGGGCCGAGCGTGTGGCCGGAGACAGTCTGGGCCAGCCGCGTGCAGGCCGCGCCCTCCGCTGCTCTGCAGCCCTCAGGAGGCTTCTCACAGGGTTTGAGTAGCCGGACGCCTGAATATTACCCATCACCTGTTTCTTGTGTGTCTTCTCCCCTTGTTGAGGGCTTTGGGGCACGTCTCGCAGAGGCCAGGGCTCATTCCTGGCTCCGAGGTCAGGGCACCCTGGCCATGCCCGGGGGCGGATGGGGGGCCTGGGAGCAAACAGGGGGTGTTCAGCACTTCCGCCTCATCACCTTTTTTTTGTTTAATTTTTTAAATTTTTTTAATGAGGGCTGTAGTGATAGCACAGCGGCCGACCCGGGTTCAAATCCCAGCATCCCATTTGGTCTCCTGAGCACCGCCAGGGATGATTCCTGAGTGCAGAGCCAGGACTGACCCCTGTGCATCGCCGGGTGTGACCCAAAAAGCAAAAAAAAAAATTTTTTTTTTTTTAATGAATCCCGTACAGTTACAGACTGAGAAACCTTGGTGATTGTTCCAGTCATACAGTGATCGAGCACCCATCCCTCCACCAGGGCCGTTCCCCACCACCAGTGTTCCCAGGACCCCCGCCACCCCCCCCAGCCCGCCAGCCTGCTTCGGTGGCAGCACATTCCCTTTCTCTCTCTCTCTCTCTCTCTCTCTCTCTCTCTCTCTCTCTCTCTCTCTCTCTCTCTCTCTCTCTCTCTCTCTCTCTCCTTTTGCGTGTTATGACAGACTCATTACCTTTTTATTGCCCGTCTTCACGGGTAACGACTAGGGTTACGATTTTATTGGCTACTTCTCTGACCCGTCACTGAGACGGCCGCTCGCCCGTAGAGCAGCCCCGTATCTGGCCTTGCCGCTCTCCGTGCGGCAGCGTCTTTAATTAGCTCGCAGGGTCTCTGTGGCTTTTAACGGGGCCCTTTGAGAACGCTGCCCTTGGGCCGCGTGGAAACAGACCTAGAGTGTCCCCCGTGCCTTGGCGGGGTCTAACCCCGCCCCCGGGAAGGCGGGTATTCTCATTTGCCAGTTTTGTCGCCCTGAGCCAGAACAGTTCCTTGGTGTCTGGTGGGACAGAAATACGGGACAGCGTATTGGGTTGGTCGCCGTGTCCCCCCGCCCCAGACATGATGTGTCAATGCACGAGGCCTCCCCTGGAGGCGGGGCCGGCAGTGCTTCGGGACGAGTTGTGTGCAGCTTCGGTGGCTCTTAGACGCCCTGCTTTTTTGGGCGCCACGCCTGGCCGTGTTCGGGGGGTACTCCCAGCTTTGTGCTCAGGGTTCACTCTTGGGGCCTGGAGAGCCATACGGGTGCCGGGGATTGAGTCTGATCCGGCTGTGCACACGGCAGGCGCCCTACCCTTTGCCCCCCCACTCCGGTCCCGACTCAGCCTTTCTGCTCTCAGGGTGCCTTTATACCTCTCTCAGGGTGGGTGGCACCCCGGGAGTGCTGGCACAGCGGGAGGGCACCCCCTTTTCCAGCCCTGGGTGCAATTGGAGCCCCCCCCCCCGGAAGTCAGCCAAATACGTCTGTGAATCTCTGTTTTATGCTCTTGTTTGCTTAGTCCTTGGTCCACTCCAGGCGCTGATGAGGGCTGATGAGGGCTTCCTCCCAGCTCTGCTCAGGGATCCCGCCCAGCACGGCTCAGGACCCTGTTTGGAGCCGGGGATTCGAACCCAGGGCAGGCGCCCCGCCCGCAGTTCCAGCTCCCCAGCCCACTGCGTCCCTCGTTCTTCCCCACCCAGAGAGCTTCCGGTTATGTGAACTCTGTCCTAGGAATTAGAACGCTGTCAAATGTGTCTTTAAGAGCCGGGGAGAGCTCGGCATCGCTTCTGCCTCACCTGGTGCCTTGTGCTCTCTGTCACGCACCAGGGGCCTTTGGAAACTCCTGTCCCTCCTCAAAGAACGCAAGTGGAAGGGGGAACAGCGTCTTGCTTTGCAGAGCCTGACACCGTGTTCTCTCCAAAGAGGGCTCGGGGGGCCGCGGCTCCTGGGTCACGTTGAGAGTCTCTGCCCTGGTCGTCTCTCCGGAGAAGCCTTCCCTCCCCCACCTCACCTCTCGTGGCCACGTTGTCCCGTTTCATGCCCAGCCTGTACCAGTCTCTGATGGACCGTTTGTCTTGACCGTTAAAGGGCCCTTGGCCGCCTCAGCGTGCGTCATGGGAATGGGGGACGGCGTTTGCTGGTTCCGCCCTTTGATTCTGGAGTCAGTCAGTATCGGAAAGCTGAGAATCGGCTTGAGAAACAAGGCCTCGGAGTCAGCGCGCTCGCGGGTCTGCCTGACAGCGAGGGGCCTGCCCGGAGTTGCGCCTGCGGCCTGCGCTGAGGCTGATGTTCCCTTTCTCCTTCCCCGCGCCAGCCTCGGCTGTTGCGTCCGGGTTCCCGCCCTGCCCTCCCCGCCCCCTTCCCCGGCGTCTTCCTTCAGCTTCGCCATCGATTTGCCTCCTTTGTTCCCTTCTATGTGACCCACCTGGACCAGCCTATTTTTTTGTTTGTTTGCTTTGGGGCTCACTCAACAGTGCTCGGGATGACTCCTGGCAGGGTTCAGGGACCCACACGGTGCCCGGGCCCGAACCTGGGTCAGCTGAGTGGAAAGCAGTTGCCCCGCCCAGTTGGTTTCCACTGGCCCAGCCGGCCTCTCCGACATCAGGTCAGCACTCGCACACCTGTTCCTGGGCTGGGGGCGGGGGGCGTGTGCAGGGTTGCTGTGGGCTTCCCGGCCCTGCTCGGGCCCTTGATCGTCACTGGGTGCAGGTCAAAGGCTGCCCAGTGGCCTGGTGGCACTGCGTCCTCGGGCTCAGGGATTGCTGGGAGTGAGCCCCAGGCTTCCTGAGCACTGTTTAGAGGTGCCCCCTGACCCCCCCCCCCTCGCACCCCCGGTTGGTCCATGCGGTCCGTTTGATACCTAAGTTGCTGTCATAAATAAATGTGAGCGTTTGGACCTAAGAGAAATCCTGCGCTTGTACTGACAGGTCAGCTTCACAGCTTTCTGTGGACTGTTCTAGACTGTTCTACGGGTAGTCATTACCCCCCCCCCCCCAAAAAAAAAGAAGAACTGTAATCAGGTCTCATTTAAAACACCTGTGGACGAGGCCCTCCCAGCAGAGGTTTGAGTCACGGACACCTGCTCAGTCTCCTGGAGCGGCCCGGAGACCCAGCGGTGGGCGAGAGGCGCTGCGTCCTGTCCCCAGGGAGCCCTGCCCCAGCAGCCAGCCAGTGCAGGGGTCCGAGGCCGCCTCTGAAGCGTCAGCAGCGGGGGCGTGTGGGCCGGGTGGAAGCGGTTCCCGTCGGGGCCTGGGATGGCAGAGCCGCTGTGAACAAAGGCGGTTCAGTGAAGGTTCCTTTACCCGCGTAGCTGCTGGGCTGGGTTTGCCGCCTGCCTTGGTGTCGCCGAGTCTGGTCCGGTTCGTGGGTTTCGTGGTCTCTGTTTCTCTCCGAAGGCCGCGGCGGCGATTCACGCTCCAGGGGGGTTTGCAGGGGCTTCGTGGCTCACGTGTGCCAAGGTGAGATTATTGGCAGCCTCGTTCTCATGCACGTAACTAAAGCTTCTTCTTCTTCTTTTTTCTTTCTCTCTTGCTCTTTTCTCCAGGACATTTTATTTCCTTACATCAGAGAAAATGTTCAGGAGTATCTGCAGACCCACTGGGAAGAAGAGGAGTGCCAGCAGGATGTCAGCCTTTTGAGGAAACAGGTTGGGACGTCTGGGTTCCACTGCTTCGACACCCGAGAGCGTCCCAGAGTCGAGGACGTGGGGCGTAGGCGTCCCTAGAGCAGGAAGCTTGAGCTTGGGGTCCCCGGGCCTGGCAGCGGCTGAAATGTGCCCGCTGGGGAGGCCACGGACCCTCCCGCACCTCTGGGGTCGCTTCCAGATTCCTGAGCATATTACCCGTTCGCAGAGTGAAGCCTTCTCTGCGTGACACGCATCAGGCGTGCCACCCATCAGGCGTGCCACCCCGCTGGCGCCCCTGGCTGAGTGACCCCTCTGGCCTGCACTGTCTGTCCTCATGCAGGTAACGCCTGGGCAGCGCCTGATCCTTCTTGGAAACCGCTCGAGTGGCAGAGCTTCCCGCTCTGCAGGGCTGGCTCCTGCCGCAGTTTCCCGCGCTGTTTCCAGGGGGCTTTGTTGAGTGGGCAGTGTGGCAGGTAGCGATAGGAAGTTTTCTTGTTACGAGTTAGGATGGGAGATGGAATCGCAGCCTTTGGAGCCTGGGTGGAAGTTTCTAGATGATTTAGGATTTGCCAGAAGTACTCTCCTATTCCCTCATTGTCTTGTCGCCACCTTGGAATCCTCAAAGGTGGGCGTGGCACTGCCACAGTCTGGTTCCAAAGAGGTGGTGAGGGGCTTGCAGGGCGAGGACGGTGGCGGAGGTCGGCGGGAACCAGCCCTAGACATTGCGTTGCCGGCTGCTGTTCACCGGCCCCTCGGCACAGGCTGTTTTTATGTATTTTGCTTTTTTGGCACCACACTCAAGGTACTCAGGGATTACTCTTTGGCCCCTAAACTTTTTTTTTTTTTAATTGCTTTTTTGGGTCACACCCGGCTATGCACAGGGGTCAGTCCTGGCTCATGCACTCAAGAATCACCCCTGGCGTTGCTCAGGGGACCATATGGGATGCTGGGATTTGAACCTGGGTCGGCCGCATGCAAGGCAAACACCCTACCCGCTGTGCTATTGCTCCAGCCCCCTCCTTTTTTTTTTAAATTGAGATTTGCTTTTTTTTTTCAAAAGAAGTTTCATTGAAGTTTGCTGATCCTAGTAGAGGAATCAACAAGCCAGGTTTTACTACCTCATTATACTTGGTTCTTCTCGCATCCAACATGCCTCTAGATGCTCTAAGTTTTGGCTGTAGTGAAAAAGTGACCATTTAGGGTCACACCCAGTGATGCTCAGGGGTCACTCCTGGTGCTGCTTGGGGAACCCTATGGGATGCCGGAGATCGAACCTGGGTTGGGTTGGCCTGTGCAGGGCAATGCCCTACCCTCTGTACTGTCGCTCCGGCCCCAGAATCCTCGCTTTTTTTTTTTTTTTTTAAAGGAATCATAGAATTTGGTGCCTTACTTTGCAGCTGTGTGCTGGGGGCCAGAGAGAGTTGCAGAAAGCTCCACTTTTCAGATCTCAGGTAAAGATCGGCTGGAAGCCAAGCTCTGTCGTTGACGGCACGTTGTTTCCTGCAGGCCGAAGAGGACTCGCAGCTGGATGGGGCCGTCCCCATCCCGGCCGCCGGGGGCAGCGGGGGCGAGGAGCCCGCACGGCTGATCCAGGCGGTGGTGGATAACGTGTGCTGGCAGATGTCCCTGGACCGGAAGAGCACCGCGCTGAAGCAGCTGCAGGGCCACATGTGGAGGGCGGCCTTCACGGCCGGCCACGTGAAAGCAGAGTAAGTAGCGCGCGGCTGCTGGCCTCCCGCCACAGCGGGCACGCATCCAGGTCTCAGGCCGGGGCATGACTCAGGGACGGGGCACTCTGCGTATTCGTACGCAGCCCGGGTTGAGCCCTGCCACCAGATTAAAAGTGAGTTATGAAGGGTGTTTGTTTGGGTTGGGCCGGGGGGGGGGGCACACCCGGCCGTGCTCAGGATTTGAGTCAGGGATCGCTCCTGGGAGAACCCGGGTTGGCCGCGTGCGAGGCCGGTGCCCACCCTGCCGCCCTCCCGCTCTGACCCCTGTTAGAAGTCCTCACTGAGACACTAGCACAAGACTCTAGACCTTCCTGATGTGAGTCTTGAGAACCAAGCTGGTTTCTGGCTACCTGTATATATATTTTCCTTTCCAATGAGATGGCATTTCTTTTTCTTCTTTTTTTTTTTGCATTTTGGGTCACACCCAGCGATGCTCAGGGCTTACTCCTGGCTCTACACTCAGGAATTACTCCTGGCAGTGCTGGGGGACCTTATGGGATACGGGGGATCGAACCCGGGTTGGCCGTGTGCAAGGCAAACACCCTCCCCGCTGTGCTATCGCTCCGGCTCCCAGATGTCATTTCTTAATTTATGTGCTTTACCCCTAGCGTCCACCTTTTAATACCAGTTTGGTCTAATTTGGCTTGATTTGGTCTTTGGGTCCTCCCTGGTGCCTGGTGGTGCTCGGGGCTTACTCCTGTCTCTGCACTCAGGGGTTGCTCCTGGCAGGCGCGGGATCAGGTGGGATGCCAGGGATTGAATCCAGGTTGACCACATGCGTGGCAAGTGCCCTGCCCACTGTTTTCTTGTTCCGGCCTCGCATCCGCCTTTGACAGGAGGTGGCGTTTGAGGATGTTCCAGTGATGGAGTATCATGTCAAAGCTGGTTTGCTTTGTAAACACTCAGAGCAGTCAGGAGCCACCCCCAAGGCACTCAGCGCTCCCTTTTCTTCCTCTTGGTCTCTTTGCTCTAAAGCCAGGTGCTTGCATGGGGATAGCGTAGAGTTTAAAGCTTAAAGCCCTTTGCAGCGGTAACTCTTTGTGCATGAAAGAATATTCTCCCCATGGCTCACAGAGTAACAGGAGCTCGGTACTCCTGGACTGCTTTGGGATTAGTTGGTCTCTCATTTATAATTCATACAAAAATAGTGAGCTGTTTCATTCAGTAGATTGTGTATTCAACAAATAAAATACGAGGGGCCACGCCGCTTCCCCCACCCTGGGGAAGCCGATGGCGGATGGCAATGGGCAGGCGAAAGAAGGGAAAGAAGGGAGGGAGGGAGGGAGGGAGGGAGGAAGGAAGGAGGGAGGGAGGGAGGGAGGGAGGGAGGGAGGGAGGGAGGGAGGGAGGGAAGGAGGGAAGGAGGGAAGGAAGGAAGGAAGGAAGGAAGGAAGGAAGGAAGGAAGGAAGGAAGGAAGGAAGGAAGGAAGGAAGGAAGGAAAGGAAGGAAGGAAGGAAGGAAGGAAGGAAGGAAGGAAGGAAGGAAGGAAGGAAGGAAGGACATATGTTGGTGTCAGTTGCAGTTTATTCCAATCTCCTCTCCATTCTCCTGGTTCTCCTGCTTCTCTCTCTGGATCCCCCCAGCCCACGCTTACAGCCTAGTCTATATAGAAATTATGTAGGGGGGACACAGCGGTGGGGTTGAACATTAACAAGTCAACAAAGAGAGGTCAGGCCACTCCTCCAGGAGATTAACTCAAGGACAAAATCTAAGTAATCTAAGGAGATTACTCCAGATTCCCAGGAGATCCGCTCAAGGGTGGGATCCCGTCTAGGGCGTCTCGCTTTCTTCTTTCCTCAGCTAGCAGTCCACCTCCCCGTTCCTTCTGCTATTCACCTCACTCATCTCCTGTGATTCCACCACCGCGCGTGGAGGTCCCCACAGACTAAGGAGTAAGGCCGAGCGTCAGGTTTCACAAGGCCAGACGGGGCACCAGGGCGGTAGGACAGCATGTAGGGCACTTGCCCTGCACGCAGCTGATCCGGGTTCAATTCCCAGCACTCCACATTGTCCCACGAGCATGGACAGGAGTGATCTCTGAGCACAGAGCCAGCAGTGAGCCCCGTGCACCGGTAGGTACGGCCCAACCCCTCCCTCAAAAACAGAAAACACAAGACTCCAGTGATGGGCCATATGAGACAGAGCAGTGTCTTAATTGAGTGCATGGCATCCTCGAATACATTGAAAGTTTAGGTTTCCGGGGCTGGAGCAATAGTGCAGCGGGTAGGGCATTTGCCTTGCACACGGTTGACCCGGGTTCGATTCCCAGCATCCCAGGAGCACCGCCAGGAGTAATTCCTAAGTGCAGAGCCAGGAGTAACCCCTGTGCATCGCTGGGTGTGACCCAAAAAGAAAAAAAAAATTTAGGTTTCCTTAGTTCTCAGGAAATGTTTGCTTTCCTAGCCTGCAAATCTTAATGACGTTGAACCCACTCGGCTTTTGTTCTTTCATTTGTCTGGGCCTTCCCCAGCATGTTCCCTGCTTTCCCCACGCCCTTTGGGCCGTTGCTTAGCCTTTTGTCACAGGGTATATGAAAGGTGGTAGATAACAGTATAGCACTATTGTCTGCTTTTATGAGTTCCTGCGGAATGATAAAGGATCACTTTCTCGTTCTTTGTGGTACTTTGGGGGTCACATCCAGTGTCGCCCCATTTGGTATGGCCCCCAAAATACCAGGGGCTGGTCCTACGGGCCATGTGCTTGGGGACCGGGCATTTGCCTGGGGCCTTGGCTTGCTGAGTGTGTGCGGGGCCGTGTCCCCGTCCCCTGGCCCTCACGACTATGGCTGTCTGGCAAGACCGGTGTTCCTTCCGTGGGGAGTGTGGCTTCTGCCCTGCCGTCTGCCGGAGTCGATGGTCCTGTGGAGTTGCTACTGGGAGTGGCTGTTTGTGCACAGTGACCTGTGACCACTGTCTCAGCTGTGTTTCATCTGGCTACGATGACATGTTCTCCGTTTCAACTTGGTGGTCTTTCTCATCTTCCTTGTAGGTTCTTTGAAGACGTAGTTCCGGCAGTCAGGAAATGGAGAGAGGCCGGGATGAAGGTGTATATCTATTCTTCAGGGAGTGTCGAGGCACAGAAGCTACTATTTGGGCATTCTACAGAGGGTGATATTCTTGAGGTAAGACGACTGAGGGCTTTACTTTTTGACATTACAAAAGCGTGAAATTATATGACCGTGAAAGCAGTACGCTACAGCCGCAAGCCGAGTCCATGTTCTCATACGCAGGTTATAAAAAGAAGCGGGGAAACTGGGGAATCCATCACCGGGAAATATTCTGAGATACCACTTTTTGCACCAGAGGTTCTTAAATTTTGTTGTGCATATGAATCACTTGGGGTTGCTTCTTTGTTTTTTCTTTCTTGGATAACACCCGGTGATGCACAGGGGTTACTCCTGGCTCAGGCACTCAGGAATTACTCCTGGCAGTGCTCGGGGGACCATATGGGATGCTGGGACTCAAACCCAGGTCAGCTGTGTGCAAGGCAAACGCCCTACTGGCTGTGCTATTGCTCCAGCCCCAACCCAGATATTCTTCGGGTGACCAGGGCATATACAAATTCTCGTAGAAGTTTTTAAATATTTTAATTAGAAAATAAAAATTTCTTAGTGCCGGTGTGACAGGACCGCGGGGAAGGCATTTGCCTTGCCCACGTGACCTGGGCAAATCTCTGGCATCCCATGTGGCTCCCCTCTCCCCGAGCACCGCCAGGAGTAATTCCTGAGTGTAGAGCCAGGAGTAACCTCTGAGTATCGCCGGGTGTGACCCAAAAGCCACCTCCGGGGAAAGAAAAAAAAAGGAAAGGAAAGTTTCTTGCTGATACATATAACAGCTTGTCAGTGTGGAGCTAGAGAGATCTTTTCATTCTGGGATCAAAGGGATATTTGGAGCATTTTATTAGGCGTGAAACCCAGACCAGTAATTAGTTTGGATTCAAATAGTGCTTTAAGAATAGAAAGCAGGGCGTGCATATTTGAGAGTATTTTTGATAGACCCATTAATCCCAGTGGCGGGAAACTGCTGATTATAAAGTGTATGTCGGGTTGGCAGCTTTCTTGTTCCAAGGGTTTGTTGTTCCAAAATCATTCTTTTTTTTTTTCCAAAATAATTCTTGACTTTTTATTTTTATTTTATTTATTTTTAAAATTTATTCTTTTATTGAATCATCACTCTTGACTTTTGTAACCCCCCTAGGGTGCTCTTTTCGGTTGATTTTAAGTATTTCTAGAGTCACCTGGGTTGTCGGGGGGCTGGAGACAAGCGTCTCTGATGTGGGTCTCTCCCGTCCTGTGCTCAGCTCGTTGACGGCCACTTTGACACCAAGATCGGACACAAGGTGGAGAGCGAGAGTTACCGGAAGATCGCAGACAGCATCGGTTGCTCCACCAACAACATCTTGTTTCTGACGGACGTCACTGGAGGTGAGTGAGTGGCGGCACGGCTCATACTGCTACGTTCTGGGGCGGCACTGAACTGGCTCTGCGCACGTGCTCCGTCTTAGGTGAGCACTGGAGAGAGAGTATAGGGACTGTGCACAGCGTGCTCCATACCATGTGTATCCCTTGAGCTCTCCAGCAGTGCTCCCTCGGCACGGGGCCAGGAGTCGGCCCTGAACACTATTGGGTTGGCCCCAAAGCCTAAGAAATAAAAGAATAAATTTGTGGGGGCCCTTAAAGATGAGGTTTTGTGGGTGTTTTTTTTTTTTTTTTTTTTTTTTTTTTTTTGCTTTTTGGGTCACACCCAGCAATGCTCAGGGTTCCTCCTGGCTCTGCACTTAGGAATTGCTCCTGGCAGTGCTCAGGGGAACCATATGGGATGCCAGGGATCGAACCCATGTCGGCCGCGTGCAAGGCAAACGCCCTCCCCGCTGTGCTATCGCTCCAGCCCCCGAGGTTTTTTGGGTTTTTCTAAGTCTTCAAGCGTCCTGGTTTGCAGAGTTGCTCCTAGTGCAGCTGTCGCAGACACTCGGCGCCCCCGGCACCAACCCCCCACCAGTGACCTTCCGCCACCACTGGGCCCAGTGTCCCACCCACCACCCCCAGCCCTGTCCCCTCTGCCGTCACAGAATAATTCACTTCACTTATATTGCTTGTCACAATAAAACGGCAAGTGAAGTGATCAAAACGTAGTTTAGAGAGAGACTCACGATTAAATCTCGGAAGACATCAGCTAGCCACAAAAATTTCTCAGATAAGCCGATCCCCGGTGGAGAATCCAGGGTGACCTCGTGAGGGGTCCGGCCAAGCCCCCGCCCTGCTGAAGTAGTCGGGAAGCTCGGCCGGTTGCATGGCGGGGGCCCGAAAATGAAAAGAATCTTTAAAAAAGAAGTGGTCACGGACCTGTCCAGCTCTCCAGTTACACACACACACACACACACACACACACACACACACACACACACACACACACAGAGAAATAGGAAGGGCAGGGGGGAGTGAGATATGCACGCACACACACGCGCGCGTGCGCGCGCGCACACACACACACACACACACAGACACACACACACGAAGGGCAGTGGGGAGTGAGATGTGCACACCCTGGCCCCTGGCTGGCTTAGTCCGGAGGAGTCTACACTGGCGTCTGAGTGTCCTACTTGTGCAGCGTGACCCTCACGTCTGACGGCGCCCACACACCCTCTGCTCCTCGGTTCTGTCCATGATGAGGAGCCGGCGTGGCCATCAGCGGGGCCAGCCGCAGTGCCGGCCCTGAGGCGTGTGTGACATGCGGCTCGGAACACCCGTGCGTGCCTGGGGGCGCCTCTCAGGACTCCGGCTCCTCTCCTCCGCCTGGCTTCGGGGCCTGTAGCTGCAGCTGCGCGCCCAGATGCTTGGACTGCGGCGGGGGGGGGGGATGACAGTTCCGTCCTGGGCACGGTGGGCCGCAGTCCAGTCAGCCCCCCGTGCCCGTCTCCCGCTCCGCAGTCATGGTCCCAGGGCCAGAGCTATAGTACACACGGCCGACCCGGGTTCGACTCCCAGCATCCCATAGGGTCCCCCGAGCACCGCCAGGGGTAATTCCTGAGTGCAGAGCCAGGAGGAACCCCTGAGCATCCCCGGGTGGGACCCCAAAAGCCATAAAACCCAGCAAAGCACATAGTCGTGGTCCCCAGGGCCACCCCGGTTCCTGACACGCGTGTCCCTCTCTGCAGAGGCCAGCGCGGCCGAGGCTGCCGACGTGCACGTGGCCGTGGTGGTGCGACCGGGCAATGCGGGCCTGACGGACGACGAGAAGACCTACTACCGCCTCATCACGTCCTTCAGCGAGCTGGCGCTGCCCGCCTCCGCCTAGCCCCGCGGCCGGAGGGCTCCGAGATCACAGCCATGCACACGCGTGCGTCCCAGTGTCCGTGCCTGTACATATGTGTGTGTGTCCACATTGCCTTTCAGAGTCACATACGTGAGAAGAAGAAAAAAAAAACTTGTTTCCCGGAAGAGGAAGCTCGTGCGGGAAGAAGCCTCTGGACGGACACAGGATGGGTCTGAGAAAGTGCCGGAAGCCGGAGCCCGACTGCTGTGTTAGGGCCAGCGTGTGGCTCACGGGAGAAGCGACGGCCACCAAGGTCAGGTGTGGCGTGTTTTGAGCTCGTGTACAGAAATGGAAAGATGGGTTCTAGAACTTACTCTGAAGCCTCGTTATTAAAAAAAAAAAACAAAACTGGATGTGTTTCGCAGTCTTCTTCCTCATAGTTGTTCACTTCCCTCCTGTGTGATCGAGAAGATTCTAGTAGCTGAGTTTGGAAGCGTTAGCCTCCCCGTAACCCAAAGGCAAAGCCGTTTGTTTCTGCTCGAAAGAGCGAGATCGGGAAAGGGAGCACTCCGGAGCCTGGGCCCACCGAGACTGGCTTCAGGGACTCGCCGGTGGTCGTGGCGTGACCCTCTCAGCGGCCACCGCCTCCCCGCCAAGAGTGACGGCGAGACGAGGAAGATTCAGGGACCATCGCGGCCATCCTGATCGTGCCGGTGGATAGGACAGTCGCCTTCTAACCGCTCGGCACAGCTCGGGAGTGACGCTACCTGCTGTTTAATGTTAGAAGGAAGTTTGTCGAGATGAATCGCCTCTCCGTGATATTTTCTTCTGAAATGAATTTGAGAAATGTAAATTTTATAATGGCATTAATTTATCCTTGTTTGAATCTAATAAGATCAGTTTTATGTTGTGATTAATAAAGCGTTTTCTTCTTCACTCAGTGTTTTGTTTTGGGGGTGGGTTTGCAGTCCGGGCAGTGCTCTGGGGTCACTCCTGGTTGGTGGCCAGGGAATGCGGCGGGTCAGAACTGGGCGGGCCGGGTGTGAGGCAGGTGCCCTTCCCGGGACTGTTGCTCTGCCCTCCACTCGGTCCTTGTTAGTCAGTGGTTGGCCCTGGGACTCTGCCACGTAACTACCGTGAACAAGAGGAAAGCCGGAGTCAAAAAAATATGGATTTTGTCTCTTGCTCTCGTGTGTGTGTGTGTGTGTGTGTGTGTGTGTGTGTGTGTGTGAACGGAGTGAGGGAAGCCACTGTCACTTGGCCGCTGCGTATATGGTTAACCTCAGTGGTCATGCCACTTCGCTGGAGCACTCGGGATATTGGGTTTCTTGGGTTCTTGAGTCTCATGTCACTGTCGTCCCGTTGCTCGTTGATTTGTTCGAGCGGGCACCAGTAACGTCTCTCAATGAGAGACTGGTGCCCGCTCGAACAAATCGATGAGCAACAGGATTGAGCCTCATTTGAGATAAATAGGATAATCCTGTGGGGATGTCTTCAAAGCAAAGTACACACACTTAGGGGAACACAACCCACACCAGCACTTGTGAGTCCGGAGCCCTGCTGTCGGTGAAACAGCTCCCGGAAACCCACGGCCGGCTGTGCTGCTCTGAGTGTTGGGCGGGGGTCCGTCAGCAGAGCCGTGTCTCTGGGGTGTGGTGGGGGGGAGCAGCCTTTCAAAAGGGGCCCCAGGTTTCAAGGATGAGAAGCCCTTCCTCCCTCCCCCGAAGCCTGCTGCTTGCCACCAGGTGCTCCAGGTCCCTGTTTTCCACAGAGATCAGCGGGACCTGCTCTGATCACCCTGCGCGTGACTCTTTGTGCTTCTCTGCCGACATTTCCTTCGCTTCAGACAAACAGGCAGCCACGAAGTCTGCGGGGACCTCCCCCCGCCCCCACGCATTCTGTTTTTCATGTTTGAACCCGAATAAACTCAACTCCTGCATTTCATTTACATCGTTGTCTGAGTTCTCAGGACATGCAGGATGGTTCCTTAAAAAAAAAAAAGAATAAAGGAAAAAAAGGATAAACCATGAAGTGTAAAACAAAAACATTTTCTCCCAATGGACCTGGGATTTGATACCACATGAAGGATGTTTTTTTTAAAAAATTCAGGGGCTGGAGCCATAGCACAGCGGGTAGGGCGTTTGCCTTCCACGCAGCCAACCTGGGTTCAATTCCCAGCATCCCCTAGGGTGTCCCCCCCACCCCCCAGCCGCCAGGAGTAATTCCTGAGTAAAGCAGGGAGTAACCCCTGAGCATCGCCGGGTGTGACCGAAAAAACAAAAAATAAAATAAAATAAATTAAAAAAATTTTAAATTCAACCAAGTGTCCAAGCTCACCAAGGAAGAGAGGGGTCGTGACTTTCTTCCCTCTCTGTGTTTCCCGCCTCCCCGCCCTGTGTCTGGCCCACCGGGGTCCGTTGAAGAGAATAGTCCGAGCCTGCGAGCAGGAGTCGCAGGAATATGCTGAGATGTAAACACTCGGCTGCGCCACGTGAGTCAGAG
The DNA here is from genome assembly GCF_027595985.1 of Sorex araneus. Lineage (NCBI taxonomy): Eukaryota > Metazoa > Chordata > Mammalia > Eulipotyphla > Soricidae > Sorex > Sorex araneus. Next base: position 204,759,531 of record NC_073306.1, read on the forward strand.
AAGACACGTCAGGAGCAGGAGTGAGGGGGGCAGGCGGGAGGAGTCAGACGGGAGCACTCTGTTTAAAACACTGAGAGAGGGGCTGGGCGGAGAGCAGCAGGTGGGGCGCTTGCCTGGCACGTGGCCATCCTGGGTTCCATCCCTGAATCCGAATATCCCAAGGGCCGCGCCAGGAGTGATTCCTGAGCGCACAGCCAGGCGTCACCCCTGCGCATCACCGGGGGCGACCCCCACAGAAGGATGATGTTACTGCAGGGAGCCCAAGGGACATGCATTGTGTTCAAATAGAACTTCGGGTTCTTCTTTTTCATTTTTCTACTTTTTAAAGTGTATCAAAGGACAAAGTTTAGGAAGTTTCCTTTCTTAAGAGGAAGTTTCCCCTACAGAGTCCGAATTAAACTGCTTTGGGTAAGTGCACTTTCCTCAGAGCACTTGTAATTGCACATGTTAGCAGAATCTGGGTTTTTGTTTTTATCCTTTTGAAATGCAGCAGAGGACAGAGTGCAGGAAGAGTCCTGTCACACACGGCGTTGGCGATGCCCTTTCTTCAGAGCACATCTAGCTGCGCACTGAGCGGGCTCGAGGGTGACGGGCGTTTTCCACTGGGATCTGACCACTCAATAAAATTCTTTTATGCAGAACTGTGATTGCTTCTTCTTTGACCCAAACTCTTCTGCTCTCGTGTTGGCATTTCTAATACTGGACCTCGGTGAGATGCAGCGTTGACAGTGAACACCCAGGTGGCCTGGGCACCCAGCTCCCCCTGCCCCAGTGTGGGTGCTACTCAGCCGAAGGCGTCCGCCCTCCGCACTGCCCCAGGTGCCGGCTGCCAATCCCGGGCCCCTGGCTCCCCACACGCATGTCCAGGCACACCATAGACACTGGGGTTTCCCGAAAGTTCTTTCCTTGCAGGTGAGATCATTATGGTTCTCACAGAGCTCGTGAAAACGCTGCCTTGGCCGTTCGCTGGGTTATTGTGAAGGTGACAAGCCAGAGACAGCCCCGTGGAGGGGGTACGTGGAGAAGGGGGGACAGCGAGTCAGGAACCTGCTGCTGTTTGCCAGCGTTGGCAAGTGCTCACCCGCCGGGAACGAGAACCCAGCCTCAAGGAAGGGACGACAGACAGTGAAAGCGGTTTTGCAGAGCAAAAGAAACTTGGGCTGAAATATCAAGACACTGTAGTGAATGAGGGGAAATATTTGCACAGTACACATCAGGTGGAGGGCTAACGTTAAAGATATTAAAAAGCATAAATCTTAACTCACTTTCTAGCTTTAATTTACTATGCAATTCATGAATCACGAATCACGAAATCCCGTTGATCGTCGATTTCTCGAGCGGGCTCAGTGACCTCTCCTATCTCTGAGATATTAGAAGCCTCTCTCCACTCGGCCTTCCCAACGATGCGGCATTGGAGGCTCTTTCAGGGTCAGGGGAATGAGCTCCAGCTTGTTATGGCTTTAGCATATGAACACACTATGGGAAGCTTGTGAGGCTGTCCCATGTGGGTAGGAAACTCTCAATAGCTTGCTAGTTTCTCCCAGAGGGAGAAGTAGGTCACAAGATATCACGCGGCCGCAAAGCGGCCACATGCTTCTGGGAGCTTGCTTTTAAATCTCTGGATGTTGGCCGTTGGATTACACACACTTGGGTTCCTCTGCTAGTACCTTCATGTGTGAGTGTGAGGCCTGTCTGAACGTGTGGAGAGGGGCCTCGAGCATGGCTGTGGCTAGGTTCTGGTGGTCTTCGGCTGCCGGGAGCTCTGCTCGGGACAGGAAGGGAAGCTGGAGCCCATCCCCTCCGAGGGGCCCTGGGGAAGATAGCCAGGTGTGCGGGCAAGAGACTCTCTGCCTGCTATACAATTAATGTAAATATTAATTGAAATTATAACATACATAATTCTCCAACACCTTTTATTTTCTTACCTCCCTTTCTCTAGACTGGAGCATTAGCACAGCAGGTAGGGCATTTGCCTTGCCCGGGTTCGATTCCTCTGTCCCTCTCGGAGAGCCCGGCAAACTACTGAGAGTATCCCACCCACATGGCAGAGCCTGGCAAGATACCTGTGTCTTAATCGATATGCCAAAAACAGTAACAACAAGTCTTACAAATGGAGATGTTACTGGTGCTTGCTTGAGCAAATCGATGAGCAATGGGACAACAGTGCTGAGAAAATCCTTGCAGGAGACAGTTCTAATTAATCTAATTACAGAAAAACTAATGACGTCTGGAGGAGTAATCTTGGGGATGCTTTGAATAAAGGAAATAGCCTCACAAATGAGTTGGTAGGGAATATCAAACCGTTTATCTTGCTAATTTTTATTTCCTAGCAGCTAGATATGAAATATGAAGAGTACGAAATACACCAGAGCAGAAGAAAGGAAATGAGTTTGTCTTAGAAATAGAAGTAGTTTGTAACAGAGTAAAATGACAAATTCCTAATAAGCGGAACTACCGTTTCTGGGAAAGCTTATGAGAAGATGATGGGAAAAGGTGTCTGTCTCCTGAGGATACTGAGGGATCCTGGAAAGCCAGGAAGAACCAGACAGAGCGACACGCCCATCTGGGAAGGAATTGAGCGGGAAAGAGCGGGTGTGGCAGAGTGTTTTGGTGGGGGGTGTGAAGAGGTGGCTTCCTGCTTCGGGCTGTAACAAAGGCCTGAGACCGCATGGCTTGTGGCATTTTATTTCTTGTGGTTTGCTGACGAAGGCAGTGTCCTGGGAGGCCCGTGTGCTCATGGGCTGGGCTCTGACTTGCCCAGGGCAGCAGAGAAGGGACTTTTTTTTTTTTTGCTTTTTGAGTCACACCCGGCAATGCACAGGGGTTACTCCTGGCTCTGCACTCAGGAATTACCCTTGGCAGTGCTCAGGGGACCATATGGGATGCTGGGATTCGAACCCGGGTTGGCCGTGTGCAAGGCAAATGCCCTCCCTGCTGTGCTATCGCTCCAGCCCCAGAGAAAGGACTTCTTGACCCCTTCATTCAGTGTCAAAGACCCCCCCCCCCATCAAACGTGGTTTAGGGGGGGTGAGGGGAGGGGGACTGGCGCTTAGGTTTTAGCTTAGGAATTTAGGGCAACAACCAACATCCCAGGGTACAGCAAGAAGCCCAGGTACTGTTTGATCAAAAGGGTACAGGAGAAACTTGAGTCGGTGAGGACGAGTCTAGGTTGAAGAATTAAGTGAAAGTTGCGGTTTGGGGTCATAAGACATGAAGGGGGGAGGGGCAAGGAGATGGCTTAAGTCTTAGGTCCTGACAAACTCCCACTTCGAGTGGAGGGAAAGGAGCTTCAGAAGAAGTCGAGGTAGAAGGTAGACTGGGAATCGGCGACCACTGGGATTCTTAGCCGCTGCCAACTTCCAGAACCCAATGAGAAGTGCAGGGACGCGGGTTCAGTGACGGCAAACTCCAGGCCTCTAGGGGTAGGGGCAGAGTTGGTCCTTCTCATCCCCCCATTCCCCATGGGACCCTGGAGGTCACGGCCATGAACTGTCTCCGGCTGATGTTTAAGCTCCTTAACAGCCATGGTCCAGAGACACACAAAAGAACCAAGCAGCTCACTGCAGAGATTTCTCCAGACCCTAATGATATAAACTTTTGGAATTCCAGGAGTGCACAGCCACAAGAATGGCCATGCGACGTCTTAGGCTATTCATAACAAGCAATACAAAATAAATTATCTGGGGCCGGGGTGATAGCACAGCGGGGAGGGCGTTTGCCTTGCACTCGGCCGACCTGGGTTTGATCCCCAGCATCCCATATGGTCCCCCGAGCACTGCCGGGAGTAATTCCTCAGTGCAGAGCCAGGAGGAACCCCTGAGCATCGCTGGGTGTGACCCCAAAAGAAAAAACAACAACAAAACAACAACAAAATAAATTATCTAGCATCTGTCTTTTCGGCAGGTTTGAGTGGTGGTGGGAAAATTCCAAATACTGGTGGTGGGAAGGTGTCATGGTGATGGGACTGGTGTCGAAATATTGGATGTAATCCATTACTGTGAACAACTTTATGAAAAATTTTTTAAAAAGTAGATTGGGGCGGCAGAGGGGTGAGTACGCCCCTCCCCCCATGAATGCAGCTGACCTGTTTCTGTCCCCTGGATCCTAGACGGTCCCCCAGCCCACCAGGAGTGGCCCCTGGGTGCAGAGCCTGGAGCAGGGTGTGGCCCCAACACAAACCCAAACAGGAAAGTCCTGGTTCGTGAGGAGGAAAAAGCCCCGAAGAGAGAAGTGAGCTAGAAGGCGAACCCGGCTAAACTCAGGGTCCTGCCCTGGAACCTCCGAGAAGCGTAGAGGCTCTGTTCTGTCTGCAGAGAGCACCGGGGACAGTTGCAGTGGTGCACGGCCCGTCTGTTGCTCTCTCTGCAGTGCTCCTGGTGGCCAGTCGGTCACTCCACAGCTTCTCAGCAGAGTGGCCTGAGAATGGGGAATCTTTAAAAACGCCCAGCAGTTTGGGCGTCACTGGGCCCTGGGCCAAAAGGATGTTTGACCTTCTGGAAGCTGATCTAACTCCTAACTCCCCTTTCCCCTCGCTCCCACCACCCTCCACTGCCCCCTGCCCCCCCACCCAATGACCCCCCCCCCCACACACACACCATTCGAGTTGTGCGCACAGCGTTTGCCCAGCAGGTGGCGCCATCTCTCCAGCAGCCTCTCAAGCGTGCGCTCCCGGCCAGGTACGGCAGATGGCGCCCAACTCTAGATAGGAGAGTCCGGCGTGGTTGGGGGGAACTAGTAATGCTATTCCAAAGACGGAAAGATAGTGTTTCCCCAATTTGCTCCCCGAGTCACCTTAAGAAAAAGGTCTGATTCTTAGAGAACCAGGTTTTCATCTGCATTTCAAAGGGATTTATGTAATTTTTTTAATTTAAAAAAATGCTTCATTTACTTTTGCTTTTTGGGTCACACCCAGCAATGCTCCTGGCTCTGCACTCAGGAATCACGCCTGGAAGTGCTCAGGGGACCCTATAGGATGCCGGGGACCCTATAGGATGCCGGGGACCCTATAGGATGCGAACCCTGGTCTGCCGTGTGCAAGGCGAAAACCCTATCCACTGTACTATCGCTCTAACCCAAATTCAAAAAAATACTTCAAACGTTGGAGCTTGGACCACACCCGGCAGTGCTGAGGGGTTTCTTCCGCCCGGCACTCAGGGTCGGCTGCGTTCAAGGCCAGTGTCTTGAACAGTGTCTGTTTGGATCGATCCCCCCAGGACTGAGCCCTGAGCACCGCGGGGTGTGTCCTCAAACACCAAAAGGCAACAAAAGAGCAGAGAGTCCTCGCCCAAACCGTGATCTGGCCAGAACTGCAGCCTCGGACTTTGCAGCTTCTAAAGGAAGAGAAGTTTCCTTGTTTCAAACACCCGGTGTGGGCTGCGGGAGGAGCAGAGGGGGAGGGAGCAGCCTTGCAGCCTGAGGCCCAGACCCTGAGGCTGCCGAGTGAGTCCGTGAGACACCCGGCCTCTGGCCTGCAGCAGCCGCAGCTAACACAACTCAAAACCAACCACCGCGATTCAACACCTAATCAGAGAGAGAGAACAGAAGGGAATACCCTGCCATAGTGGCAGTGTGGGGTGGGGGGAGACGGGACTGGGGAGGGTGGGAGGGACGCTGGGTTTACTGGTGGTGGAGAATGGGCACTGGTGAAGGGATGGGTTCTCGAACTTTGCATGGGGGAAACATGAGCACAAAAAACGTATAAATCTGTAACTGTATCCTCACGTGATTCACTAATAAAAAACAAAACAAAACAAAAACAACAACCAACCACCGCGATTCAATCGGGAGTGAGGCCGGCCTCTCTCTGCTCCCCTCCCCCGGCTGGGAGCCAACTGTTTTCCTCATGGCCATCCCAGCTGGGAGGGACACGCTAAGCGAGGGCCCCCCCTCCAAAGTGTCTTAGTGAGGCGAGGCAGGGCGTTCACTTTGCTCCGAGTGACTGTTGGGGGTGCCTGCGCGCTGCACCTTGAACCGTATCCTGGGCCCCCACGTGCTCTTCCTGATGAAAGCGCCCCTGCTGGTCGCTGTGAGTTTCCACGTGGTCCCAGAGCAGTGGAAAAGTCGATCCTGCTAGTTGTTTGCTCGATTTTTTTTTTTTTTTCCTTTTTGGGTCACACCTGGCGATGCACAAGGGTTACTCCTGGCTCTGCACTCAGGAATCACTCCTGGCGGTGCTCAGGGGACCCTATGGGATGCTGGGAATCGAACCCGGGTTGGCTGTGTACAAGGCAAACGCCCTCCCCGCTGTGCCATCGCTCCCGCCCAGGATTTTCTTTTTTACACCGTGATTTGTAGTCCTAATACCGAGAGGGTTTCAAGGAACAACCTCCCAACACCAGCCCCCCACCAGAATGTCCTAGTCTGCAGAGTGGAGTGGAACATCCTCACGGAAACAGCGTGTGGCCGATGAAAAAAATGCACCATGTCCGGATCAGCAGGGAAATGCAAGTGTCAACAGCAATCAGCTCCCGTCAGTGAGACTGACACACATTAACAACAACACCACCAACAACAAAAAGGAAAACAAGCAGTGTGGGTGGGTGGGAGGGGGAGTTGGGGGAGGGGAAGGAACCTCCCCCACTGCCCGTGGGAGTGTGGACCAGCTCCAACCCTTTTGGAAAACGATATCGATGGTTCTCAAAGCAAAACAAAACAAACCTAAGCATTGAGCTTCCATCGGACCCAGCAATTCTGGCACCAATTCTCGGCGTCGACCCGGAGGCCCCCAAACCTATTGAGAACAGACATCTGCCCTCCTGTGCGTTGCAGCCCGTCACAACAGCCCGAGTCTGGAAGCCACCGGAGCCTCCGAGTACAGCTTAGTGGGTAAAGAAACCGGCACAGACACGGCGGGTGCTGCCGGGTTCTAAGGAAAGTTGCACTGCACGATTTCGTTGCTTCCTCCTTGGGAAGCAGGAAGCCTGGGCCTGCTTCCTGCTTCCCTCACCTGCGCCCAATGACCTAACAGTGAAGTCACCCTACCTCAATAAAAATGGGGCGAGAAGATAAGCCGGAAGTCTATTCTGCGTTCCTCGAATAAGATCTCCGCACTCCTGTTTCTGAAGCTACGCGGCAGGGAGTCCGATTTGAGACTCACTTCACGCCCTGTTTAGAATGCGGGCACTTAAGGTGTGGGAGATGCTGGAAGTAATTTTTGTTGTGATCCAGAATAGGGCATTACGGGCAGTTGAGGATGCGGGCGAAGGAAAATAGGGGACAGTGTGAGTGCAGAGGAAGAAGAGGGGCTGCAGAGAAGGCACGCGTCTAACTTTGACTCGATACCTGGCACCAGTGCATGCCCCACCCCCCATAACCCAGTGACCCTCATAACCCTGGGGGGCCCCACACCACTGGCAGTGCCACCTCCTCTGCACTGAGCTGCCGGCCAGGAGCCCCCGCGACCCCTGGGCCCCCCGGCACCATGTGGGAACCCCTCCCACCCCAAACATAGAGGCAGAAGTCTGAAAGAACAGTCATACGTGTGTGGCATAGGGAAAGGTGATTGCTTTATTTTCCAAATACGTGCAGAACATGTGCCATCATGCTGCGAGTGGTCAGTGCTGACATGTCATAGCGGGCCGGAGTGTGGCGACATGCTTGTCTGGAATGTTTGCGGGAGCCGGCTTGTTAATGGGATATGACAAACAGGCGACACGCATGGAATCGAAATGATCATTTCTCAGCTGTGTCAACAATCGTGCAGTAAGTATTTCAAATCGAACTTATGGATGTCTTTTTTTCCTTCCTTTTGTGTCATACCCGCTGATGCTCAGGGGTTACTCCTGGCTCTGCACTCAGGAATCACTCCTTGCAGTGCTCAGGGGACCATATGGGATCCTGGGATCCGAACCCAGGTTGGCTGCATGCAAGGCAAGCACCCTCCCCGCTGTGCTATCGCTCCAGCCCCATATTTGAAGCCTTTGGCCTTTACCAAATCCGATCACACAAAGATCGAGTTGTATTGTTTTCAGTGACAGCAATTCACACGGGAATGTTTTTAGATGTTTTCTGAAACATTTGGGTCTCTTGTGCCTTCTAGGGCTTACTACTAATAAAACCAGAGCATGTGTGTGGCAGTATAATACTCTCTGAAGTGTACAGTACATTTGTCATTTAAAAAAATTACAATTGTAACAAAAATGGAAGGAAAATCATTAAAAAAACACACCATGTGATATTTTTATTTATATCTGGGCCAGAGAGAGAGGGGAGGGTGCTTGCCTTGCATTAGGCCAGCCCAGGTTTGATCCTCAGCATCACATATGGTCCCCTGAGCACTGCCAGGAGTGAACCCTAAGCACAGAGCCAGGAGTAAGCCCTGAGTATAGCTGGGTGTAGCCCCCAAACCAATTTCTTTTAACATAATGTCTGTTAGGATCATCTGTGTTAATTGGCAAATTAGGTATATGATAATAAGGAACAGTTATTGAAATAACTGATTTAAAAGCATGTGACATATTTTTAGACGTTTTTTGGACAAATTTAGCTTATTTGGCAATTTAATCATTTAAATTATTTTAGCTTAATTTTTTTAACAAATTTAGGTATTTGGTAATTTAATCTCATACATATATAATGCTGAAAAAACAAAATTTAATAGCTTCATTAATATTTTGTCTTTTGCCATCACAATATAGTATAGACTATTTGTACCATAGCTTTATTCAGTAGCCTACAATTAACTATCTTTTTTTTTTTTTTTTGGTTTTTGGGTCACACCTGGCAATGCACAGGGGTTACTCCTGGCTCTGCACTCAGGAATCACTCCCGGCGGTGCTCAGGGGACCATATGGGATGCTGGGATTTGAACCCGGGTCGGCCGCGTACAAGGCAAACGCCCTACCCGCTATGCTATCACTCCAGCCCCCAATTAACTATCTTTTTAAAATAATTTTTTGACCACACCTAGAGGTGCTCAGGGCTTACTCCTGGCTCTGCACTCAGGGATCATCTGGGGAAGCTCGGGACCATAGGGGATGCCAGGGATTGAACAGGGTCAGCTGTGTGCAAGGCAAGCACCCCACCTCTGCAGCCCCTCATGTATTCTTTGTCCCTGATATGCTGAAAAGTTTTATCAAATGAAGCCATGTGGCCTTCAAGACTACCAGAGCAGAAGCTCATGCTGAGAAGAAAAATAAGGACTTACTTTGTTTTCAAGTCCTTAAAAACATCTCTTTACAGCCCAAAACTCCAAGTGGTCCCGGCCGCCGGAAGTCACGCCCTCGACCCACCCTCGGCGCCATCTTGCTGCCACAATCCACAGAGAAGCGGCAGGCATTCTGGTGAGCAACACGGCCTGGACAATGCTCCGGACCCGAATCGGGGCCAGCAACACCGGGGGGCTGGAAGGAGGAGATGCTGCCAGCACACCTTCTCCAGATGGAGCCCTGGCGACACTGAGCAACTAACACGGCTCTAGGATTCGGGACTGGGACACATCTGACCTTTTCTAAAACCTGAAAACATACAATCTTTTAATGGAAAACTAATTATCAAATCCTTCCTTAGTAGAGTTATCTTGTTTGGGGGTATAACTCCCACAACAATAGTGAGTTTTGTGTTGAAATATGGAACGTAATCAAGGTGAAGAGAAAATAAAGTGAAATTCATCAGTTATACAGTTGGGGTGGGGGGCGGGGGGTATACTGGGGATTTGGTGGTGGAATATGGGCACTGGTGAAGGGATGGTGTCTGAATACGGTATAACTGAGACATAAACCTGAGAACTCTGTAACTTTCCACATGGTGATAAAATTTTTAAAAAAATAAAAAAAAATCTGATCAGAAAAAAAAAAACAAAACAAAACCATCTCTTTAGACAGCTGACACTGTCAGACCTTCTCAATAGCACCCACACCGGAGGGTGATGGGGATCAGTGATTCCTAAATTGGGAACGCTGGTTACTATTTGTGAAGAACCAAGCCTAGCACCTGTAAGTGGGGGAATTCGCTCTGTGTTACACAGACCAGTATCTGATACCCCAGAGAGCATCTCTTCGAGCAGTAAGACAGCACAGAGAATTGATGAGATGGGGCTGGAACGATGGCACAGTGGGCAGGTTGCTTGCCTTGTGTGGGGCTGCTCTGGGTTTGATCCCTGATTCCCCATATGTTCTCTGAGCACTGTCATGGCTGATTCCTGAGTGCGAAAGCCAGGAATAACCTTGAGCATTGCTGGTGTGGTCTATCCAACACAAACTAAATAGACAAAAAGGACTGATGAAATGACTGAAAATGGTGAAAACTCGCCAATATTTAAAAACATCCCAGGCTTCGATACAGCTCTATGAGTCAACTGTGCCAGTAAAAAAAATAAAAACAAAAAACCCATAAAACCTTATTTTCGGCATATGTGCAGTTCATAAAAGAAGACAATTTACCATGAATTGCTTGCTCAACATTTGCAAACTGATAGTAACAGATAATCAATATCTAGTGCATCGAAAGGATGTTTTTTCCCGTAGCTGGCCGTGTTGCAGGGTCTATTCCTGGCTCTGTGCTCAGGAGTGACCTTTGGCAGAGCTCGGGGGACCATGTGTGGTACCAGGAATTTGCTTATTTTGGGGGGTGGTCATACCTGGGGATGCTCAGGGGCTCCTCCTTGCTCTGCACTCAGGAATTATTCCTGGGGGAGCATATGGGATGCCCGGGATTAAATCCAGGTCAGCCGCCTGCAAGGCAAAGCCCTCCCCACTGTACCATAGCTCTCGTCCCAGTACCAGGAATTTGAACTAGGGTCTTGCACATACAGGGCAGGCAGCTACCTTGCCTCTTTTCTGTTCTCTCTCTCTCGAGCACTGGAGGAATTTTTAGAGGAAAAAGAAATGCCTTTGAGTAATAACTGTCAGCTGCTGCTGGTGGTGCCCAGCAATGACTGGGGCACTACAAGGGTTTTCTTGCATAATTTTTAAAAGGTGAGTCCAAATGTATTCATTTTCTACTGTGCCATTCATCGGCATTTGGTTGCCAAAAATCAAACTGAATCCCTACATAGTTATTATCGTCTACATGTCACCAAAGCGATGAACAAAATCAGACGCATGGAGTGACATTGTTTGGACAGCGTTGTGTTGAAACAACGAAGGATTTAATCACTTGCTTCTTTCTACAGAAGTCTACTGGCTACCAAAAGGGGCTTGTTAGGGCTGTTTTATTGGCGGGGTGGTGTGGGTGGTTGGGCCAAGGCTGGCTGTCACGGTGTCAGGGCTCACTCCTGGTGGCACTCAGGGATCAGTCCTGGAGGGGCTAAGGGGACGCTCCGCAGTGCTGGGGAAGAATCCTGGTCAGCCGTGAGCAAAGGCAAGGGCCTTCCTGCTATATACTATAGCTTGACCCCTTGGTTGGCTTATAAGCAATTTCACCCAGGCTGAAGTTTGTAGAAGGCGAAGATGATGCTTTACGAGCCAGATGGATTGATTGGTTCCAGAAAAGATGCAGTTAATTTGGCAGACGTATTTAATACATTTGACGAAACAAATCTACAGCTTCAAGGTGATGAGCTGAAATCAAAACAAAGACTGTTATTTTCCACAATGTGACAAAACTTCTGTACCCTCAAAACTTAGGGTGAGGGGGGCTGGAGTGATAGCATAGTGGGTAGGGCGTTTGCCTTGCACGAGGCCGACCCGGGTTCAAATCCCAGCATCCCATATGGTCCCCTGAGCACCGCCAGGAGGAATTCCTGAGTGCAGAGCCAGGAGTAACCCCTGTGCATCGCCAGGTATGACCCAAAAACCAAAAAAAAGAAAAACTTAGGGTGAGGGGCGTTCAGCCAGTTTCCACATTTATCAGGAGCAGGAAAACATGGTGAAGATTAGTTTACCTATGGTCAGCACTCAAGACTCTACATTCTGCTTCAACCAAGAATTTACAAGTACCAGGCCGTACAGCACGTACAGCAGGTAGGGCGTTTGCCTTGCATGTGGCTGACCTGGGTTCTTTCCGGCATCCCATATGGTCCCCTGAGTGCCATCAAGAAAAATTTCTGATTGCAAAGCCAGAAGTAATCCCTGAGCATTGCCGGGTGTTGCCCAAAAAGAAAAATCTACAAATACTCCTAAATGGAATATACCTGGGGTTTGGACCCCTTTTCAAGTACAAGCCTGGAAATCTCCAAAACTACAAGGACCCATAGAGGTAACACAAATGAAGAACTGAAATTAAAATTCTAAGAGAGGTCTGAGTAGTCTGAATAGTTCTGTCACAAAGGCACATGCACCTACACTGGATTATGGGTTATAATACAAAAAAGTCTTTTTTTTTTTTAGTTCCTAGGTTGTTGGGGATATAAGTCCCCCTTTTTTATTTTTTGCAACTGACTTTTTAAAATTATTATTTTATTGAATCACCGTGAGAACAGTTACAAAGCTTTCAGGATTAAGTCTCAGTCATACGTGATCAAACACCCATCCCTTCACCAGTGCACATGTTCCACCACCAAGAACCCTAGTATATCCCCCTCCCACCCCCCACCCTGCCTGTGTGGCAGATGATTATCACTTTACTCTCTCTTTATTTTGATTATATTCAATTTTCGACAGAAAACCCACTATTATTATTTGGAATTTTCCCCCAACAACAAGACCTACCGAAAAGGCACCATTAGATCACTTGTTTTCTTTTTTTTTTTTCTTTTTGGGTCACACCTGGCGATGCACAGGGGTTATTCCTGGCTCTGCACTCAGGAATTGCCCCTGGCTGTGCTCACGGGACCATATGGGATGCTGGGAATCGAACCCAGGTCAGCCACGTGCAAGGCAAACGCCCTACCCGCTGTGCTATCACTTCCAGCCCCATTTTTTTTTTCTTTTTGGGTCACACCCGGCGATGCACAGGGGTTATTCCTGGCTCTGAACTCAGGAATTACCCCTGGCAGTGCTCAGGGGACCATATGGGATGCTGGGAACCGAACCCAGGTTGGCCATGTGCAAGGCAAACGCCCTACCCGCTGTGCTATCACTTCCAGCCCTCAAGATCACTTGTTTTCTATTGCTGATAAGGAAGAGCATACGCTGTTGCACAGCTGCAAAAGTGGCAGCGCAGTTTTGGAATTCTGGTATTATACTAATTAAGTCCAGAGGTATTCCTGCCAGCAGCCGCTGCCTTCCGAGATTGGTTTGTGTGCCTCTGGGATCATGGCCGCTCAGGACCGGAGGAGCCGTTTGTGGGCGGCCGCTTGGGGTCTCGTCTGGGCGGGGAGTAGGGCCAGTTCCACACCCCACCCCCCCCTCGAGATTTCCCGCATGCCCCATCACTGCAAGCTCCTACCTCTCTGTCCAATAGGCTCTGAAAGGTGGCGGTCGCCATGCTGCCACAAAGGGGAAAAGACTGAGGGACAAAAACCCTTCCCCTCCCGGGGCTGCACGGGGCTGTAGCTTGGTTCACAGTCCAGGAGCATTTCTGCCAGCAGCCGCTGCGTTCCGAGATTGGTTTGTGTGGCTCTGGGATCATGGCCGTTCAGGGGTGGAGGAGCCGTTCCTGAGTGTACTTTGTACACCAGGAAAGGTCGCGCGGCCGTGCAGTTTGGAGAAATAGTCCTGGTCCCCACATACCATAGCCATGTTAGTAGCAGCTCATGTCTCCAGGATTCCATCTGGAGAAGGCAGGGAGACTGTACCTTCTCCCTCCAGGGCATCCCGGTGTTATCGGCTCGGTTTGGGGTCTGGAACATTCTCCACTGTGTGGTGCCCACCGGCCAGGTTTCTTCCCAAAAAGTCTCTTTCTTTTGTTCATTTCTTTGGGTGTGGTGTTGGAACTGCATCTGGCCGTGCTTAGGGACTGCTTCCTGCTCGGTGCTCGGGTTCAGTCCTGCTGGTGCTCAGGGGCCCAAGCGACATGGGCTAAACCTGGTCCTTCTGGCAGCTGGAGCCGTAGTACAGTGAGGAGGGCAACTACCGTGCATGCAGCCGACCCAGGTTCAATCCCATGTGGTTTCCCAGCACCACCAGGAATGATTCCTGAGCGCAGTCAGGAGTAAGCCCTGAGCAGTGTCGGGTGTGTTTCAAAAACAAAACAATAAAGCCCCAAAACAACGACAAAAAACTGGTCCTCCTGTTTCAAAGCATGAGCTCCAGACTTTTGAGCTTTCTCCCAGACCCTATTGGACAAAAGCTCCTCCTACCCCGTCCCCGCAGTGCTCAGGGCTTATTGCTACCTGTGCTCAGGGATCACCCCCTGGGGGCTCAGGGACTCTGAGGGGGGCGTGGGATTGAATTTGGGTCAGCTGCCTGCAAGGCAAGCGCACGACTCACTGTATTATTGCTCCAGCACTGACTCAATTTTTTTTTTTCTTTTTTGGGTCACACCCAGCGATGCACAGGGCTTACTCCTGGCTCTACATTCAGGAATTACTCCTGGCGGTGCTGGGGGACCATATGGGATGCTGGGAATCGAAAGACTCAATATTTTTTTAAAGGAGGGGGACACATGTTAGTTCAGTGACTCAAACATGTGTACATTTATGTTTAGATTTTCCACATTTAATTCCTTATCGTAGTTAGGGAAATGACTATCGTAGTGCTGTATTTATGACATTGATGGACAAAGTCACTGCACCCCACCACACCGAAGTGCCTCAGATCCCCCATCACTTTCCCTATGTCACCTCTAGTCTGTTAGAAAAGAAGTTAAACTACCTCTTTTTGCAGATACATCGCAAACCTTAAATAATTCACTAAAACTTTTGGAAACAAATCAAAGTAGCAAATGTAGCACGCTACTTGAGTATGCTATATTTGCTAAAAATCAGTACACAAGCATCTGTTGCATTTCTGTATGCAAATAGCAAGCCAGTGGAAAATGAAATAAAAATATATCTTTTTAATTTCTTACAAAGTAATGTTTTGAGACATTTACAGTATTGTCCCAGAATATCAAATTCCTGGGAATCAGCCTAACAAAGGATGTGGAAGAATTATATATGTAAAACTACAGGTCACTATTGAAAGAAATAGAAAAGGCCACCCAAAACGGAAAAATATTCCATATTCATGGAAGGAAAGAATTAACACTGTCAAAACAAGTATCTTACACAATGTATTATACAGATTCAAAGCAATCCCCATCAAAATCTCAGTGACATTCTTCATGCTCTTAGAACAAACTCTACTAAAATCTGTGTGGCATCATAAAATCGCCCAAATTTTGAGAAAAAGCCAAAGCCATTCTGAGAAAAAAGAAGATGGGAGATACTGTGTTTCCTGACTTCAAATTATACCACAAATCTATAGTAATAAAAATGGCATGATTGGGGCCGGAGCGATAGCCCAGCGGGTAGGGCATTTGCCTTGCACGCAGCCGACCCGGGTTCAAATCCCAGCATCCCATATGGTCCCCTGAGCACCGCCAGGAGTAATTCCTGAGTGTAGAGCCAGGAGTAACCCCCGTGCATTGCCGGGTGTGACCCAAAAAGCAAAAAAAAAAAAAAAAAAGGGCATGGTCCTGGAATAGAGAGTCTCACACCAGCGACAGAGACTTGAGAAGCCAGAGATAAGCTTAGATTTATTAATGATTTATAACAGGGGGACTGGGTGTATGAAACGGAGCAAGCAAGGAAAGCCTCTTTAATAAAAGACGTTGAGAGAACCGAATCATCACATGTATCTTAATCTCACACTGTTCACAAAAAGGTAATTCACATTGAATTAAAGACCTTGAGGTTAGACCAGAATCCATGAAATAACACTGAGGAAAACATACGCAGAACTCTCCAAGATATCAGAGGTGTCTTCAGTGGGCTTAGGGGATTAAATTTTAAAGATTAAGGAGGCTTCAGCAAGAGAACAGAGAGGAGGAAAAGATGAAGAGAATAAATATCTTTGGAAAGATCATCTAGGACAGAGATCTAAGCAAGTGCAAATGTCCTGAGGTCAGAGAACACCAGGGCTATTGACACAAGGAGGAAGAGGGATGGAACTAGAGAGAACGAAAGGTGGCCAGGCAGTTCTTGCAGGGCATTTTGTTTACTGGCACTTTCGGTCTGAAAATGAGAGAAAAAATTTAGTTTTCAGTGGAGCAGTGAAAATGACCGAATCCGGCTTTTCACAAGATTACTTTGACTGCCGTATCTGGCAGCAGAGAGTGAGGCAGGGAGAAGGTGCATGTAGGGGATTCTAAGGGTCCTGGGGACATGGCAGGGGCTTGGCCTAGTGGGAGCAGTGGTTGAGTTCTGGTCTGGTTTGAAGAGGCCACACGGGAGTTCCCGGGGGATGTGGAGGGGAGGGAAGAGAGGATTCCTTCACGGCCTGTTTGGACAAACGGAGGGTGGGTCATCCTTGGTGTGGGTGGGAGACTGTGAGGGGAGAGCTGAGGGTGAGAGGTCAGGACCTGGAGAGACAGGGCAGGTGGGGCCCGGGCCTTGCCTTGGCTGTCGGGGGCAGGGGGGTGGCACTGAGCCAGCCGCTCCCCCTACAGAGGGTCCCCGAGCCCCACGGTTACCATGGAAACTTACTGTGTGTATCTCTGGCTTTATAATTGATTTACAGGATGTACTTCAAAGAGATGATTTTATAAAGGAGACAGAGAAAGGGAGAGAGAGAAAGAAGTGTCTGCCATACAGGTGGTGGCCGGGGGCGGCAGGGGGGGAAACTGGGGATGTTGGTGGTGGAAAATGTACCCAGGTGAAGGGACGGCTGTTGGAGCATTGTGTCAGAGACCCAATCAGGAACAGCTTTGTAACTGTGAAAACAGCTCATTCGGTTCCCTAAAAATGATTAGTTTCATCATACACACACACACACACACACACACACACACACACTCACACACACACACTCACATACACACACTCACACACACACACACACACACTCACACACACACAGTCACACTCACACTCACAGACAGATGATTTTGCTTTTTGCTTGCGGGCGGAAAGTTTTAAAAAGATGCCCAGCATGTCTGCACTGGGGGTGAACTTCCCTGTTTCAGGCTAAGAAGATGCTGCTTTGAGGAAACTCCCTGTGGCCGTACTGATAAGAGGCCGTCACGCGTGTGCGGGCCCCCCACCCCCACCCCGTGATGCCTGAGCGTGAAGCAAAGCGACAGTGAGTCTGCAGAAAGGCCCGGTGAAAAGGCTCTGGGACCCCTGAGCTCTGTCCAGGGCTCCCGGTCCTGGCCTCCCCGCCCCACCCCCCTGCTCTCATCAGCCTTATTCTCCCCCCCCCGCCCCCCCCCCCCCCGGCACTGTCTCCGTGTGCCCGGCTAAGCAAATGCTCGGTTAGAGCCCACACAGGGATGCACTTGGGCACAGAATAAGGAAGAGCCCCTGAGTGCTGTGGAGAGAGGCCCCCCCCAACCAAATAAACACGTCCACAAATGACGGGGGTGGGCAGGAGAAGACGGGGGGCGGGGAGGCCGCGCAGGCAGCCGCCGTCCAGACCTGGCCTTCGGGACTGAGGCTGAGCGGCAGGGCCGGGGCGGCAGCCTGTGGCCTTGCGTGGACCCCAGACAGATGCGGTCAGCAGGGGGAAGGGGCGGCCTGGACTCAGGACGAGCAGCGGGACAGAGCCACGGTAGAGGTCTTGAAAAAAATATTGTTATGCTTTCTTTTTTTTTAGATTTTTTTTTTTTTTTGCTTTTTGGGTCACTCCTGGCTCTGCACTCAGGGATCACTCCTGGCGGTGCTCAGGGGACCATACAGGATGCTGGGATTTGAACCCGGGTCGGCCGCATGCAAGGCAAACGCCCTACCCGCTGTGCTATTGCTCCAGCCCCCCCTTTTTTTTTTAGATTTTTAAAAATTCATATTTTTATTAAATCACAGTGAGATAGTTACAAAGCTTTCGTGATGGGTTTCAGTCAAGCAGTGTTCCAACACCCTCCCTCCACCAGGGCACACTCCCACCACCAATGTCCTCCGCCCTTAGCCCTCCTCACCCCCACACCCCCTCCAGCCTGCCTGAACTCCACATCATCATTATTATTATTATTATTATTTATTATTATTATTATTATTTGCTTTTTGGGTCACACCCGGCGATGCTCAGGGGTTACTCCTGGCTCTGCACTCAGGAATCACTCCTGGCGATGCTCGGGGGACCATGTGGGATGCTGGGAATCGAACCCGGGTTGGCCTCGTGCAAGGCAAACGCCCTACCCGCTATGCTATGGCTCCAGCCCCTCCACATTATTTTTAAAAAAAAAAAAATCTATTTTTTTTTTATTGAGTATTTGTGAGCTAGACCATCACAAAGCTGTTTATGATCGGGTTTCAGTGGTTTTAGCTGTTTATGATTCAGTTTCAGTGGTTCAACAGCCACCCCTCCAGCTGAGCACAGAGCCCGGAGACAGTCCTGAGCACTTCCGGGAGTGCTTCTTCTTCCGAAAAAAGGAAGAAAAATAAAATAAATAACATTATCTTCGCTATAACCAGGGGATTATAAATTTCCAGACACAAATGTTTTACTTACCCATACCAGGGTCAGAGGAGCCCAGTAAGTGACAGGAAATAAATCCTTCTCTGTCAGTTCTCTAACAAAACAAAAATGAAGCGAAGGCTTTCAAAACTTAAAAAAAGTTAGCATAAAAAAAAACATTTTGGGGGGCTGGAGCGATAGCACAGCAGGGAGGGCGTTTGCCTTGCACACAGCCGATCCAGGTTCGATCCCGGCATCCCATAGGGTCCCCCGAGCACCACCAGGAGTAATTCCTGAGTGCAGAGCCAGGAGTAACCCCTGAGCATTGCAGGGTGTTAACCAAAAAGACCAAAAAAAAAAAATTCTCTCTTCACCAGGAGGGGGACTTGAAGGGACTCAGCTGGAAATCCCGAAGTTGTGCTGCCAAACTTCGTTCTCTGGGCCGCCTGCTTTCAGCCATCCGGGGCAGCCCCTTCCGAGTACAGATTTCCCGGGCCCAGGATGGCCCCTGCAGCAGACTCCCCTGGCACGCCCGAGGTCCTGGATTGGACGCCCAGCACGGCCTCGCGCCCTCCGTCCCTGCAAAAATGTCAACCCAGATTCTGACTGGGCCTCCGAAATGTGGTTATTAACTGTCGTGAGGAGCCCCTAGAAGGTTCTTTGACCTCGATCTTTGCATGTGTGGTATAACACACACAGGCATTTCGAATTTGTCCTGGTTCCTGCTACAGAGTTCCGAATGCCCCTGGAATCTGGGGGCCTGGGATGTGCTCAAGCAGGAGATCATATGCCTGGCAGAGGTGAGCCCCTGAGGGTGATCCCTGGCCTGGCGTCTCAGCCGCGTCCCCAGCACCAAACCTGTCAGGCCACGTCTCTGGAGGGGTCCCACGCCCACTCCCAGGGGCCCCTTTGTTATTAATAAAAACGCCGTAGGAGACCACTGAGAATGGCGGTGTCGGGAGGAAGCTGGTCGCCAGCTTGATTAGTGAGTGGACCTCGGGGCACATGGACACGGAGCACCCGAAACGTGCTTGAACACTGAGACGGGTGTTGGTCCTCATGAAAGTGCGTTTTAAAGTTAGAGAAAGGGACGTAGCACTGCACTGGAGCACTGTCGTCCCGTTGCTCATCGATTTGCTCGAGCGGGCACCAGTAACGTCTCCATTGTGAGACTTGTTGTTACTGCTTTTGGCATATCGAATATGCCACGGGGAGCTTACCAGGCTCTGGCGTACTCTTGGTAGCTTGCTGCGCTCTCCAAGAGGGACGGAGGAATCGAACCCGGGTCGGCCACGTGCAAGGCAAACGCTCTACCCGCTGTGTTAATGCTCCAGTCCAGAGAAAGGGAGGTAAGAAAATAAAAGGTGTTAGAGAGAGAATTATGGGTGTTATATTTCAATTAATATTTACATTAATGGGCTGGAGTGATAGCACAGCGGTTGGGCATTCGCCTTTCACACGGCCGACCCGTGTTCAATTCCTCTGCCCCTCTCGGAGAGCCCGGCAAGCTACTGAGAAGTATCGAGCCCGCATGGCAGAGCCTGGCAAGCTACCCGTGCGTATTGGATATGCCAAAGACAGTAACAATAAGTGAGATGTTACTGGTGCTCGCTCAAACAAATCGATGAGCAACCGGATGACAGTGATTTACATTAATTGTATGGCAAACTAAAGCTAGAGAGTGAGTTGTGTTTAGTTAATATTTATGTTTTTTAATATCTTTAACGTTAGTCCTCCATCTGATGTGTAGTGTGCAAATATTTTCCGTCATTCACTACAGTGTCTTGATATTTCAGCCCAAGTTTCTCTTGCTCTGCAAAACCGCTTTCACTGTCTGTCGTCCCTTCCTTGAGGCTGGGTTCTCGTTCCCGGCGGGTGAGCACTTGCCAACGCTGGCAAACAGCAGCAGGTTCCTGACTCGCTGTCCCCCCCCCTTCTCCACGTACCCCCTCCACGGGGCTGTCTCTGGCTTGCCACCTTCACAATAACCCAGTGAACAGCCAAGGCAGCGTTTTTACGAGCTCTGTGAGAACCATAATGATCTCACCTGCAAGGAAAGAACTTGCGGGAAACCCCAGTGTCTATGGTGTGCCTGGACATGCGTGTGGGGAGCCAGGGGCCCGGGATTGGCAGCCGGCACCTGGGGCAGTGCGGAGGGCGGACGCCTTCGGCTGAGTAGCACTCACACTGGGGCAGGGGGAGCTGGGTGCCCAGGCCACCTGGGTGTTCACTGTCAACGCTGCATCTCACCGAGGGCCAGTATTAGAAATGCCAACACGAGAGCAGAAGAGTTTGGGCCAAAGAAGAAGCAATCACAGTTCTGCATAAAAGAATTTTATTGAGTGGTCAGATCCCAGTGGATAACGCCCGTCACCTCGAGCCCGCTCAGTGCGCAGCTAGATGTGCTCTGAAGAAAGGGCATCGCCAACGCCGTGTGTGACAGGACTCTTCCTGCACTCTGTCCTCTGCTGCATTTCAAAAGGATAAAAACAAAAATCCAGATTCTGCTAACATGTGCAATTACAAGTGCTCTGAGGAAAGTGCATTTACCCAAAGCGGTTTAATTCGGACTCTGTAGAGGAAACTTCCTGTTAAGAAAGGAAACTTCCTAAACTTTGTCCCTTGATACACTTTAAAAAGTAGAAAAATGAAAAAGAAGAACCCAAAGTTCTATTTGAACACAGTGCACGTCCCTTGGGCTCCCTGCAGTAACATCATCCTTTTGTGGGGGTCGCCCCCGGTGATGCTCAGGGGTGACGCCTGGCTGTGCGCTCAGGAATCACTCCTGGCGCGGCCCTCGGGATATGCGGATTCAGGGATGGAACGTGCTAGGCAAGCGCCCCACCCGCTGCTCTCTGCCCAGCCCACTCTCAGCGTTTTAAATAGAGTGCTCCCGTCTGACTCCTCCCGCCTGCCCCCCTCACTCCTGCTCCTGACGTGTCTTCTCTGACTCACGTGGCGCAGCCGCGTGTTTACATCTCAGCATATTCCTGCGACTCCTGCTCGCAGGCTCGGACTATTCTGTTCAACAGACCATGGTGGGCCAGACACAGGGCGGGGAGGCGGGAAACACAGAGGGGAGAAAGTCACGACCCCTCTCTTCCTCGGTGAGCTCGGACACTCGGTTGAATTTTAAAAAAATTTTATTTATTTTATTTTACTTTATTTTTTGCTTTTTGGGTCACACACCCGGTGATGCTCAGGGGCTACTCCCTGCTTTGCACTCAGGAATTACTCCTGGCGGTGCTCGGGGGACCCTAGGGTATGCTGGGAATCGAACCCAGGTCGGCTGCGTGCAAGGCAAATGCCCTACCCGTTATGCTATCGCTCCAGCCCCTGATTTTTTTTTTTAAGTCCTTCATGTGATATCAAATCCCAGGTCCACTGGAAGAAAATGTGGGGATGTCTTCAAAGCAAAGTACACACACTTAGGGGAACACAACCCACACCAGCACTTGTGAGTCCGGAGCCCTGCTGTCGGTGAAACAGCTCCCGGGAGCCCACGGCCGGCTGTACCGCTCTGAGTGTTGGGCGGGGGTCCGTCAGCAGAGCCGTGTCTCTGGGTGTGGTGGGGGGGGAGTAGCCTTTCAAAAGGGGCCCCAGGTTTCAAGGATGAGAAGCGCTTCCTCCCTCCCCCGAAGCCTCCTGCCTGCCACCAGATGCTCTAGGTCCCTATTTTCCACAGAGATCAGCGGGACCTGCTCTGATCACCCTGCGCGTGACTCTGTGCTTCTCTGCCGACATTTCCTTCGCTTCAGACAAACAGGCAGCCACGAAGTCTGCGGGGACCTCCCCCCGCCCCCACGCATTCTGTTTTTCATGTTTAAACCCCGAATAAACTCAACTCCTGCATTTCATTTATATCGTTGTCTATGAGTTCTCGAGACATGCAGGATGGTTCCTTAAGAAAAGAAAAAGGAAAAAAAGAGGATAAACCATGAAGTATAAAACATAAACCATGTGGCCACGTATGACGGGAGCCAAAATGCAAGTGTGTCCTCATGGCACCCAGGACGGTCCATGGCAGGCAGGGCGGGACCCCTGGAGATATTCGCGGTCAGGAATGTTTCCTCGGTGCCGGCAGGTGACGTCCCAGTGGCAGCTGCAACTTGATGCTCACGGGCCAGAGCTGGTGCCTCTCCTGGACCCACACAGCCAACCAGGGAACCGAGACGGTGGCAGTGTCTCAGGAAAGCGGGACACCCAGGCCAGGCGCTTCCCCAGACCCCAGGCCACACTCCCCGCACACGCGGTCTCTGTCCTGCCCAGGGAAGTTCCTCGGGAAGCGCATTCCGAGCCCTGCGGCTCTGCAGGCAACGCTGGGAGTTGGTGTCGGCCCCGTGTTCCGTTGGGCACGCCTGGCTCTCCGGGTGGGCAACCGCCGTGTGGGGGATGGGTGAAGGGAATGAGCAGACGGGGAGCCCGGGAGAGGGCGAGGGGGCAGCGCGATCATGCACGGGCACATGGGGGCAGGCCAATGGCGAGGCCACTTCAAGGGCTGTGCTTTTCCTCGGAGAAACGACTGGCCCGGAAGCGTTCATTTGGCAGACGTGGCCATGAACATGTCTGTATGTGTGTGTGTGTGTGTGTGTGTGTGTGTGCGTGTGTGTTTGTGTGTGTGTGAGTGTGTGTTTGTGCGTGTGTGCATGTGTGTGCGTGTGTGTGTGTGTGCGTGTGTGCGCGTGTGAGTGTGTGCGTGTTTGTGTGTGTGTGTGTGTGTGTGCGAGTGTGTGTGTACAAAATGCGGTAGGAGGCTATGTGGCAGGTCCTTCGTGCCCTGGCCCCTTTCCTACCTCACCAGCGAGGAAAAGCTCGTGCGTTACACTTGGTCAGTCTGATACTCGGACGCCTCGGACAGGCTTTCCGAGAAGCTCAGGAAATTCTCCTGGTACTCGGAGCAAACGATCTCGTAACGGTAGTGCCGGAACTCCACGGCCAAGGTGCCGAAGTAAGACAGGAAGCACATCACCAGGCCCCACTGGATCCGGGCCGCGTACATGTGGATGCCCTGGGACATGAGGATGAAGTCTGGGGAGAGGCAGTCAAGGAGGGAATCCCGGCAGCAGCCTTCACACGCTGTTTTCTCCCGACGCAGAGGCCTGGCTCACCCGTTACCAGCAAAACCCTTAGCCTTGGGCCGGGGAGACCGCTCAGGAGGGCAGAGTGAGGGCAGGAGGGATGGTGCAGGGGAGATGATGTTTGCCTTGCATGCGGCCGACCCAAGTTCGATCCCCGGCCTCCTATATGGTCCCCTGGACACTGCCGGGGTGACCCTTGAATGCAGAGCCAAGAGTAACCCCCGGGCATTGCCTAAGGTGGCCCAAAAACAAAACCAAAAAAGGATGGAGCTAACGGCTTGCATGTACAAGGACCCCCTAGTCTGATCCCTGACACTACAACCTCCCCTAGCCCCCAGCACTGTGGGATTTTGTTGTTGTTGCTGTTTGTTTTGGGGCCACACCCCGCGATGCTCAGGGCTTACTCCTGGCTCTGCACTCAGAACTCACTTCTGGTGGTGCTTCAGAGGGACCACCTGGGACGCCGGGATTGAACTCAGGTTGGCTGCATGCAAGGCAAGAGCCCCGCCCGCTGTCCCATTGCTCTGGCCCCACACCGGGGGACTATCACTTAGCGGGACAGTTTGTCAGAGGAGTCAGACTAGGAAGCATCAAGCGCTTTGTGTCAGCCGTGGTCTATGTTACCTGATCCCACAGCAATCCTACTATCAACATCAGGGACTTAAACAAGACAGACTCGAGCCCCGGTTTCCCCGCTGTTGTGAGAAGAACGTGTCCTCACACTGTTGGAAATGTGGCGGACACGGCTGAGTGGGGGTCTGCCGGGAGGGGGTAAAACAAGAAATAAGCTCAGAAATAAGTAGTGTAACTCAGAAGTGAAATCGAAAGGCAAGGCAGGAAGAAGAGAAACTAGGGATTCTGAGGCCAAATAGATACGAACGGGCCTAGACCGGCCAGAGAGGAGAGGGTGCGGCCAGGACGTGAACATCAAGTACCCGGATTCTGCCGAGCCCTCTCCTGCTGCGGTTTCCTGAGGAACTGTGATTAGCAAGAACTTCGCTCAGTTCTCAGCCTGCTAGAAAATTGTCACATTAAAAATTGCTGGAAAAGGGGCCGGAGTGTTGGTACAGCGGGGAGGGTGTTTGCCTTGCAGGCAGTCAGCTTGGGTTGATCTCCGCCATCCCATATGGACCCCCGAGCCCGCCAAGAATGATTCCTGAGTGCAAGGCCAGGAGCTGCACACCACTGGGCGTGGCCCCCAAAATTACAAAACAAAAAATTTGCTAGAAATGACGATAAATTCAGTCACTGTTATTACCATGGTTTGGGGGTCAGACCCGGCCCTGCTCAGGTGGTGCTGGGGATTGAACTGGGGTGGGTGACGTGTAAGGCAAGCACTGTACCTGCTGGACTTTTCTTCCAGGTTCCGAGTTATTTTGTTTTGTTTTTTTGGGTCACATCCAACAGTGCTCAGCTCTTACTCCTGGCTCTGTGCTCAGAGATCGCTCTTGGCAGGGCTGGGGTGACTATGTGGGGTGCCAGGGATAAAATCTGGAGCAGCTGCATGCAAGGCAAGCACGGAGCCTGCTGTGCTATCTCTCTGACCCGGAGAAAAACTTTTTAAGGTGGAGGAAAAGTCATAATTCTCTCTCTCTCTTTTTTTTTTCATTTTGGGTCACACCTGTCAATGCACAGGGGTTACTCCTCGCTCTGCACTCGGGAATTACCCATGGCAGTGCTCAGGAGACCATATTGGATGCTGGGAATCGAACCCGGGTCGGCGGCGTGCAAGGCAAACGCCCTACCCGCTATTGCTCCAGCCCCATAATTCTCTTTTGTTCATGCATCCTATGTTTTTCACAATGAGAAATTTCTGCCTCATTTTTTTTTATAATAAGGAGATAGCCATCACATCGTTAGTGATAAAGAGAACGCCTCAAACCTTTCTTTCTTTTTGGGGGGCAGTCCTACCCAGTGAAGCTCAGGGGTTACTCCTGGCTCTGCACTCAGGAATTACTCCTGGGGTGCTCGGGGGATCATATGGGGTGCCAGGCATCAAACCCAGGGTGGCTGCATGCAAGGCAAATGCTCTCTCCACTGCTGTCCTGTCGCCCTGGCCCTCACCACACCTTGCCTACAGATGACAACAATATTGAGAAGGCAGAGCTTGCTTTATGGGAAGCTCTTTATCACCTCTTTGGCATGAAAAATAGATCTGAGAGTTTTTGTTTTGGTTCTCAGCTACTTTCCTGTTCTGTGTGAGTCTGAGATGCTCTGATTGTACCTCTAGCTAACCCACCGGGAATGCCCATTTTCTCATTTTCGCAGAGGCTGATTATCTGTGTCCTGGCCTCCCTTCGCAAAGACCCCTCCCACGCTTAAAGGATACAGAGGACCACGCAGAGAGTGATCACCGCCGAGAGGATGACGCGTGGAATTCCCACTCTCCGGCCTTCGTTCTTGATGTTGACTTTCAGCGTCAGCGCAGACTGGATCCAGCAGGTCAGCGTGCCGAAGCCAAACGTCAAGGAAGTCCCCACGTTGTGGATCTCTTCATCATTCGTCAGCTAGAGGATGAGCCGATCACGAGGCGGTGAGAGGCCCATTCAGAAGAGACAAGCCAATGGAATACGAAAAGCAGAACAAACAGGGAAAGAGATATCCCATAAGTGAGATGAGGGACTGCAGATTCACATCCTCCATCTTAACTGGCAAACTACTTATCAGTTGGATTGCATGATGAGAGGAAAAAGAAAAACAAATAGTACCCTCAAGCGCAAAACATTTGTACAAGAAAACTATAAATGCGATGACAATCTATCTTTTAGCTCTGTTGCTCCATCCCTCCGTCTTCCCTCCTTCCCTCCCTCCTTTCCTCCCTTCCTCCCTCCCTCCCTCCCTTCCTTCCTTCCTTCCTTCCTTCCTTCCTTCCTTCCTTCCTTCCTTCCTTCCTTCCTTCCTTCGTGGGGGAGGACACATTTGACAGTGCTCAGGGCTTACTCCTGGCTCTGTGCTCAGGGATCACTCCTAGTGATTCTGGGGGTGGGGAGACCCTCTGGGATGCCGGAGATCAAACCCGGGCCAGCTTCATGCAAGGCTAAAGCTCTACCTGCTGTATTTATTACTTTGGACCTATTTCTTTTTCTTTTTTTTTTTTTTTGCTTTTTGGGTCACACCCGGCGATGCACAGGGGTTACTCCTGGCTCTGCACTCAGGAATTACCCCTGGCTGTGCTCAGGGGACCATATGGGATGCTGGGATTTGAACCCGGGTCGGCTGCGTGCAAGGCAAACGCCCTACCCGCTGTGCTATCTCTCCAGCCCCTGGACCTATTTCTTGAATTAATTTTTCAAAAAAGTTCTCCGGGAAAGTTAAAACAAACAAAAAGTCTGTAGGACAGCAACACATAAAAAAACATCAAATTCCTATAAACATACATCCCAAACTTTGTTTTTTTAGATGAAAATCTGAGATCCAGGGTCTGGCTGTGTTACCGGGAAGGACCATTTCCGAGCAGGACAGGAGTCTACTGGCAGAGACAGTGAAAGGCATCCGGGCTATTCTTTACGCCACGAAGCTGGCCTGTCTGCTTAGTGTGAGGAGCTGACTACTAAGAGGTTTTGTTGTGCCCTTATGACAGGAAAGGTGTGACCAACGAGCTCTTCCCACCCAGAGTTGGAAAACCCCGGGGTTAGTCTTTTAACAGATAACCGATTCCTGGAGAACATTTAGTTCATTTCTGTTGGGGGTTAGAGAGAGCAAGTCCCCAAATTGTTACTCATTGACACATTTTTTATTTTTTTTTGGTGGCGAGGGAGGGTTTGGGGCACAACAAGAGGGGCTCAGGCATGGCATCCCTCCTAGCAGTGCTCAGGGGACCACACCCTAGCTGTCTGCATGCGCAGTAAGCGCTCCAGCCTGCTGAGTTCTCCCTCTGGTCCACTATTGATATGAGAACACTTCTTTTTTTCTTTTTGGGTCACACCTGGCGATGCACAGGGGTCATTCCTGGCTCATGCACTCAGGAATTACCCCTGGCAGTGCTCAGGAGACCATATGGGATGCTGGGAATCGAACCCGGGCCAGCTGCGTGCAAGGCAAATGCCCTACCTGCTGTGCTATTGCTCCAGCCCCATCTCCCCAATTTTTTTTCTGTCGTTTTTGGCTATAGGACTGCTCTCTTTCTCTTTTTCAAATATTTTTGTGTGTGTGTGTGTGCGCGGCGATTGGGCCATACACAGTGGGTGCTCAGGGGTTATTCCTGGCTAGCACTCAGGAATTACTCCCAACAGTGCTCAGGGGACCATATGGAGTGCCGGAAATTGAACGAAGGTCAGCTGCATGCAAGGTAAGCAAACTACCTGCTGTACTATCTCTCTGACCCCTGTTCTCTCTTAGAAGAAAGTCACTTTACCCATTCATTGCAAAAAGAAATATTTTGAGATTTAAGTATTTTTCAAATCATATTTTACTTTAAGGGTATTTGGTTATTTTTTTATTTTGTAATGTACAAAGACTATTAAGTTTTAGCTTAATTTTAAAATTAGGTAACATAGTTACATGATTCAAATTTTTTTGAATTATAAAAAAAGTAGAGATTGCAAAGTCTGTTTCTTATCCCAAATATTACCTTCTTGTTTTTTTCTCCAGAGGCAGCTAATTTATTTCTATGTATCTTTCTCTAATATTGCAGGAAGTTATTAAAAAGTAGCATCAATTCATGGTTTTGAATATTCATGGTTCAAAAAACTGAGGGCCCGGGAACAGGGTCAAAGGGCTGGTGTACTTGCTTTGTACTGGGATGTCTCTGGGTTCCCAGGACGCTGCTGGGTGTGATCCAAACAAAACAAACAAATAGCCCACATGGAAAGAACAAAAGCAACCGGTGTTTCCTCGGATGTGGGGAGAAAGGGACTCTCCTTCACTGCTGATGGGAATGCCGACTGGTTCAGCCCTTTTGGAAAGCAGTATGGACTCTTCTCAAAAAATTAGAAATTGAGCTCTCATTTGACCCAGCAATACCACTTTCTGGGAATATATCCTGGAGATGCAAAAAAGTATAGTAGAAATGACATCTGCACTCGTATGTTCATTACAGCACTGTTTACAATAGCCAGAATCTGGAAACAACCCGAGTGCCCAAAAGCAGATGACTGGTTAAAGAAACTTTTGTACATCTACACAATGGAATACTATGCAGCTGTTAGAAAAGATGAAGTCATGAAATTTGCATATAGGTGGATCAATGTGGAAAGTATCACGTTAAGTGAAATGAGCCAGAAAGAGAGGGACAGACATAGAAAGATTGCACTTATTTGTGGAACATAAAGTAACAGAATGGGAGACTAACCCAAGAACAGTAGAGATAAGTACCAGGAGGATTA
Source organism: Sorex araneus (assembly GCF_027595985.1). Lineage (NCBI taxonomy): Eukaryota > Metazoa > Chordata > Mammalia > Eulipotyphla > Soricidae > Sorex > Sorex araneus. Next base: position 204,788,286 of record NC_073306.1, read on the forward strand.
CTCCATAGCTTGGAAGCTGGTCTCACATGCTGCGGGGGAAAGGCAGCTCAGATAGAGAAGGGACCACCAAGCAAAGGGTGCAAGGAGGGCCCGCTTGGGATGGGAGATGCGTGCTGAAAGTAGACTATAAACCGAAGATGATGGCCACTCAATACCTCCACTGCAAACCACAACACCCAAAAGGAGAGAGAGAGAAAATGGGAATGTCCTGTCACAGAGGCGGAGTGGGGTGTGGGGAGGACGGGGTGGGAATGGTGGGAGGGATACTGGGATCATTGATGGTGGAAAATGGGCACTGGTGGAAGGATGGGCACTCAACCACTGTATAACTGAAATGCAAGCACGAAAATTTGTAAGTCTGTAACTGTACCTCACGGTGATTCACTAATAAAACATTTAAGAAAGGGGGGGGCACCCAGAGTCACTGTGTTCCTGAGACACAACTCCCAGCCCCTGATCTTATAAAGCAGCTGTTAGTTTGCTGCTGGAAAACAAAACAAAACAACAAATAAACCAACAAAAGCAATGAGAAAAATAGTCTTCCAAACAAAACCACTAGCTCTCTGGGATTCGCTTCAGTAGACAAAAAACATCGACTCCAGTTACTTCCATCTAAGCCCTGTTGGGGAGGAAATGACAGGTGTGGAGTTCTTTATAGTATCCAGGTACCTGGAGCACAGTCAGGTAAACTGAGGAAAGAGCCCAGAAAAACACTTCAACCAGAAAATGTTTTTTTCCCCAAACATCTTGGAGCTTCAGAGGACAGAGGGTCCAATACCCTCCTGATCACTCACTATCCTAACCTGCAGATTTCCCACAATCTCGATTTGGGATGAGACCCAGCACAGTCAGAGAACTCGGTGGAACTGCCTCGCTGTTCAAACTCTCCATGCAAACCCTCGATGACTTGCTACTCTATGCAGGGAAGCAGTGGGGATGTTTCCCTGACCCACTGGATCATTAGGACTCAAGATTAAACAGGAGATAATCGTAGTGGGCCAGAGTGCAGCAGGTAAGGTGGTCACCTTGCTGTTGGCCCACCTGGGCTTGATTCTTGGCATCCCATATGGTCCCTGAGCCCAGGAGTAACCCCTGAGCACTGCCAGGAGTGACCCAAAAAGCCAAAAAAAAAAAAAGACCACCTTAGGAAACCACCACCATAGTTCCTTGTACGCCCATGCCACTTGGATTTCACTCAAAAGATGGGGAGAGACGCGTCAGAGGTTTATCTTTATATAAGGTGTAGGTTTCTAGAAAAAGTTTGTTTTTTAAATTTTTTATTTTGCTCGAGTGGGCACCAGTAACGTCTCCATTGTGAGACTTGTTGTTACTGGTTTTGGCTTATCGAATACGCCATGGGTAGCTTGCCAGACCCGCTCGAGCAAATCGATGAGCAACGGGATGACAGTGCTACGACATTGCTACAGTGCTATTTTTTATTTTGGAGGATTTCTGCTTTTTTTTAGACTTGACTCCATCATGAGCATGCAAATGTGAAATACAATCTCTTATCTAATAAGAGGGAATGTTTTTTAAAATTAGTTTTCTAAGGAGCTACGATATTAGTTACCTTGTTATGGAAAAAAATAAAGTCAACCACCTTGAAATTCTGTGCAGAAAGTGCACAGCTATTTCAGTAACTACGGTTCCCGGGAGTCACACTGTCATGCCAATAGACCGACCATGTGGAATGGGAAGTTGGGGCGCCCCAGCTGCTGAGCTTATGGGGAACCACTGGGAGCATTTGTTAAGGAGCATGCAGAACCTTCCGGCAGGGCCCAGAGACCTACTCCTCAGCAGAATCACCTGGGGAGGGGCGAAAGGAGGTGAAAAAGGCCGAATGAAGTACCTGGAAATTACCAAGTAAGGTCATCCCGAAGGAGGCGAGACACAGGGCCACCAGCCCACTGATGTTGAGCCACGGGTTTAAGACCTTCGGTTTCAGCTGTATGAAGCGCAGAACCGCGACCACCAGAGCTAGGGATAAAACCAGATATTAAAACTTAAAAAAATAAAAAAATAAATAAAACTTAAGTCACGCACCCAGACTCCAAGGCAGGATCTCAAGTCAACGTGCAACATGTAACTTCTGGCACAGTGTATTCTGGGGGGATGGCTGTCATCCCAAGCAGTTCCTCGGGGACCCTCGGGCTGCCTCCGGGGTTCTGAGCCTGACAGAGCTGGAGGGGGCGGGCACAGAGGAGGGACAGAATCGGGTCTCCACCTGACCCGCCAGTGCTCTGGCCCCTTGGGCCACCGCTAACCCTCCCAGAAGCCATTCTAAGTCTCTGAGATGGCAATTTGGATTTATTTTAAAATTAAAAAAATATTTTTAATAAAAATTTTAATAACAATTTACACAAATTAAGTAATAAAGTTAATTAAAACTTTACACAGTGATTTACAAAATTGGAGTTCAGGCATGCAATGTCCCAACAACCAATCACACCACCAGTATCAACTTCCATCCACTGGACAATTTTTCTTTTCAGGTTCAGATATTAACTTTGTTTTTGTTTTTGTTTTTGTTTTTTGGGTCACACCCGGCAATGCACAGGGGTTACTCCTGGCTCATGCACTCAGGAATTACTCCTGGCGGTGTTTGGGGGACCATATGGGATGCTGGGATTCAAACCCAGCTCGGCTGCGTGCAAGGCAAACGCCCTACCCGCTGTGCTATTGCTCCAGCCCCCATCCACTAGACAATTTTTAAAAGAAAATGTCCACATGATGCTATGGGGGATGGGTGTGTGTGTGTGTGTGTGTGTGTGTGTGTGTGTCTGTGTCTGTGTCTGTGTATGTAACAAACCGTGGTCCCATACACTGAGCTACACCCTTAGCCCATCATGGTGACTTAGATGGTTTTTTGTTGTTGTTTATTTTGTTTTTGGGCCACACCTGGCAATACTCAGGTATTACTCCTGACTCCTGGCGGTGCTCAGGGGACCTTATGAGGTAGTGGGGATTAAACTGGTTTCAGCCGATTTAATCATGCAAGGCATAACCACTATATCATTGCTCCAGCCCCTGAATTAGACGTTTTGTTGGCCCGCATCTGTGGGAAGCTGAGAGAAACTCACGCAGCAGAGCCAACTGCTATTTGCTGATGAAAAGATGATAACAGTGTTCTCAGAGTTTTCAAAACACAAGGTCAGTTAGTGAAATGAGTGAAATGAGTCAGAAAGAGAGAGACAGACATAGAGGGACTGCACTCATTTGTGGAGTATAAAATAACGTCACATGAGGCTGACACCCAAGGACAGTAGATACAAGGGCCGGGGGATTGCCCCATCGCTGGAAGCCTGCTTCATGAGCGGAGGGGAGAAGGCAGATGGAATAGAGAAGGGATCACTAAGAAAATGATGGCAGGAGGAACCAGTTGCAATGGGAGATCCATGCTGAAAGTAGATAATGGACCAAACATGATGACCTCTCAGTGTCTGTGTTGCAAGCCATAATGCCCAAGAGAGAGAGAGTATGGGGAATATTGTCTGCCATGGAGGCAGGGGGAGGGTGGGAAAGGGGGGGTATACTGGGGATATTGGTGGTGGGGAATGTGCACTGGTGGAGGGATGGGTGTTTGATCATTGTGAGATTGTAACCCAAACATGAAAGCCTGTAACTATCTCACGGTGATTCAATAAAATTTAAAAACACACACACACAAAAAAACAAGGTCAGGTACCCAAGTATTGCCAGAAGTGAGCCCTGCACACAGGGCCAGAAAAAAGCCCTGGGCAACTCAGGGTGTACCCCTCAAAGGATAACCCAAATAAACCAAACAAACAAACAAACAAACAAACAAATTCACCCGTAGAAGAAGGGAAACAGCGCCCCTCCCCCACCCTACTAGAATCCCTTGACTCAGTAACACTCAAAGGCAATAGAAATGAAAGGCAGCTGGGGCTGGAGTGATAGCACAGCGGGTAGGGCGTTTGCCTTGCACGCAGCCGACCCGGGCTCAAATCCCAGCATCCCATATGGTCCCCTGAGCACCGCCAGGAGGAATTCCTGAGTTCCTGAGTGCAGAGCCAGGAGTAACCCCTGTGCATCGCCAGGTGTGACCCAAAAAGAAAAAAAAAATAATAAAGAAATGAAAGGCAGCAGAACTGGTCTGCGGTAGGAAGTTTGGCAGTGGGGTAGGGTGGGGGGGATGGGAGGGGAAGGGAACACTGGGAGAATGCGGGAGGGGAAAAGTGCCCACCACAGAGGCAGGCTGGGGGCTGAGGGGGAAAATGGGACACAGTGGAGGGTGGTGGGCACTGGGGAAGGGAGTGGTGTTGGAACAATACATGCCTGAAATTCAGTAGTAGAAATCTTTGTAACGTTGTAATTCATGGCAATTCAGTAATAAAAAAAAGAAATAAAAAAAAAAGCACAAGGAAGGCAAGAGAAAGACAGGTCACCACACTGAGGTAAGCCTGCCACAGGTCCTGTGACAGGAATCATTCCTGGGGATACGAGGAGAAAGGGGCGTGGACAAGCCCCGTTATTTCTGGTTTACTCCCATTTCCCTTTTAGTCTACCAGGCGGTATTCACTGTCGAACACATGGATAATTTAATCCAACTTCAAGCAGTTATAGTGATTGAATAAGTGAAACCTGCATTGTAACAAAGAAGATTCGGGCATTCGGTACTGTAACAATAAAACCATCTGGAGAGACGCTCTCCAGAAAAGATCTGATGCCCAACACCACCAGTCTCTAGCGAAACGCAAATCCAAACCCAGGAGCACCTGGGACTGTTAGGACAGGAGTTGGGTGACAGCTGTGGAGAGTCACCACAGTTGGCTGTGGAGAGAAGGGAGTCACTGGGCACACACACATCCATCCACACAGGTCTGCATAGAAACACACACACAGACACACACACACAGTGGGATGTTATTCAGACATAGACAAAGAGGAAATCCTACCATTTGTAACAACGTGAAGGGACCCCCAAAACATCACACAACTAAATCAGACAGCAGACTATCAATGTATGGAATCTAAAAACAGAACAAGGGGCTGGAGTGATTGCACAGCGGGTACGGTGTTTGCCTTGCATGTGGCCGACCCGGGTTCGATTCCCAGCATCCCATATGGTCCCCTGAGCACCACCAGGATTAATTCCCGAGTGCATAGCCAGGTGTGACCCAAAAAGAAAAAAAGAAAGAAAAAAAAAACACCTCCAAATAAATAAAAACAGAACAAAACAAAATGAACTCGAAATGCGATCAGCTTGTGATCTAGAGGCTGGGGGTGAGGGCAGGAGGGGATGATGGGAAGGTGGTCTAAAGGAACAAACTCCAGCCAAAAATCATCAAGTGCAGGGACATAATGCCCCAACAAACTGACTATAGTTAACACTCTCGTATGGTTCATAGGAACGTTGTTAAAGAGAGGACTGTCTTTTCCTTTTTATCCTATCAGCACAAGAAGACGAATGTTAGCTAATTACGGTTACCATGAGCAATCACTTCATGAGCTATGTAAACTATCATACTATCTGCCTTAAACTTACTGTCATTTATTTTCAATAAATAAGAAAAAAACCCAATCAATAAAAATAGCATATTATTATTTTATTAAGAGACCTTTTTTCATCCAACAATATTAATCACTTTATAAGAATACTATTCCTTTTGAAGCAACGTGTCACTGGAGAATTTGGAGAATGAAGGAAGATACTTATATTTCAAATAATAACTTTTTAAGGATGGCTCAAACTCAAGCCACTAAGCTAAGAATCCCTTTATACTAGTTGACTAGTGAAGTGGTATTTTCATTTTTAAACAAATGGGAGAGGGCTGGAGAAATAATACAGCAAGGTAAGGCGCCTGCCCTGCCCATACTGGACCCAGATTTGATCCCTGAGCCCTGTCAAAAAGAAAATTTTTGATAAAGATTTTACCTTGATATTGGAAACCATTAATAGCTATTAATAAAGAAAACAAGGTTATAAATTTACATTTCACTTACATACTGAATCTATGGCTTCAAGCTATGAAGATCAGTTGGTGTATACTTGCCTGATATTTAAACTTTGTTTTTTTTTTTGTTTTTTTTTTCTTTGCTTTTTGGGTCACACCTGGCGATGCACAGGGGTTACTCCTGGCTCTGCACTCAGGAATTACCCCTGGCGGTGCTCACGGGACCATATGGGATGCTGGGAATCGAATCCGTGTCGGCCGCGTGCAAGGCAAATGCCCTACCCGCTGTGCTATTGCTCCAGCCCCCTAAACTTTGGAAACAAAATAGAAACAAGTGTATAATATAGGGAATCTCCAGTTCTTTTGTACTGGTTGAGAGCTTTTGTGTATTTGTGTTGCCATTAATGTCCGCTACTGAAAATAAAAGTAACACTGGTCTTGAGTTGATAAGTTTCTTAAGCTAATGATTTGAAGGAACTAATTAGGAGTCATAATATCTAAAATATATAATAATTTCAATAGCCATCTTAGAGGATGGGGGAAAGCACGACTTTTTTTTTTTTCTTTTTGGGTCACACCTAGCGATGTTCAGGGGTTACTCCTGGCTTTGCATTCAGGAATTACTCCTGGTGGTGCTTGGGGGACCATATGGGATGCTGGGGATCGAACCCGGGTCGGCCGCGTGCAAGGCAAATGCCCTACCTGCTGTGCTATCGCTCCGGCCCCACGCACGACTTTTTATTACTTTTAAGGATAGGTGTAGGAGAGGCACTGAGGAAGGGAGAATTTCAGCATAAACTGTAACACGTTGACACCAAGTGACCATCATCAGAAACAGTTCCATTAAGACCAAAACCTCAACACCAGGGTTGAGAGACCTTGCTAATTAACAGTATCCTTGATATAAATAGGGCAGAGTGACGAACACCGAGCATTTTCATTTCCTTAAAAGATGACTGATGACTTTAACCCCAGAGAGAGTACTGGGGGTAAAGTGCTTCTTGCAGTGGCCGACCCTGGTTCAATTCTGACACCAAGTACGGTCCTCCAAGCACCCCCGAGACCGATCCCTCAGCTCAGGAGTAAGCCCTGAGCGCCTCTGAGTATGGCCCACGGCTCTCTCCCCGCAGTGTAAGAAAACTGACTGAGAAGGATTACTCTGGAATTCTCGGTTGTCACTGAGTCTGGAGGGGGAGGATCGTGCGGGCCACTCTGGGCTAAGCCCTCAGCCTCTGCTGAGGTGGACGCTGAAGTGACCCCGCATACTGGCCCACCCAGCCAGGCTCCGCCTCACTGCCCACCGGGAGGAAGTCAAGGGCTTCTGCATTTCCCGGTTCTCTCCAACCAACCGGGGCGTGGGGCATGTCTTTTCTCCCCGTCCTGGCATTGCTCGTCTTCTCCTTTGTAACATGGCTGACGGATCACTCGGTCACAGACAGGTGATGAAGTTAGCAGGAAGCAGAAAGCTCTTTTTTTTTTTTTTGCTTTTCGGGTCACACCCAGCGATGCTCAGGGGTTACTCCTGGCTTTGCACTCAGGAATTACTCCTGGCAGTGCCTGGGGGACCATATGGGATGCCGGGGATCGAACCCGGGTCGGCCGCGTGCAAGGCAAACGCCCTACCCGCTGTGCTATCGCTCCGGCCCCAAGGAAGCAGAAAGCTCTTTGAAGACAGGATTTCCCAGAATTGCATTTCTGTTTTGCTATGTTTTTTTGGGGGGCCCCTGCAGGCAGTGCTCAGGGCATATTCCTGGCTCTGGGCTAGGTCAGGCAAGTGCCCTACCCACCGTACTATCGCTCCAGTACATAGCTCAGTTTTTTTGTTTGTATGTTTGTTTGTGTTTTTGCAGAATTGCATTTCTAACATGACACTTTGAACTTTTTACTGATTAATGTTATTAGTCATTGGCATACTTTCCTCTGCAAATAGATTCGAGCTGCATCTATTTGATAGCAGAAATGATGAAGATTTTGGTTCTTTGGCAATTTTATTCATATGCAATTTTAACTAATTAACCTTTTTGGGCAACACCCATTTTGGTGCTGTGGTATAGATTATATGCTGTGCCAGGGATCAAATAGGGGTTGGTTCCATTAACTCCGGTACTATCTCTCCAGCCCCTAGTTATAGCCTCTATTCAGACTATTTGTTATGAGAAGCCCACTTTTAGCCAAGTAGCAATTTAATGATGCCTTATAGAAAAAGATTTCTGGTTACCTTAGAAGAGGTTACTTTTAAAGCCCTTTTTATATATGTTCACTGATATTCATCATACTAAATTTCTGATTAATATGGATGTATATTTTCAGCAAAAACCTCCCCGTGGCATATTCGATAAGCCAAAAACTGTAACAATAACAGGTCTCATTCCCCTGACCCTGAAAGAAGCCTTCAATCATTGGGAAAGATGAGTAAGGAGAGGCTGCTAAAATCTCAGGGCTGGGACGAATGGAGATATTACTGGTGCCTGCTTGAGTAAATCAATGAACAATGGGGTAACAGTGATACAGTGATTTTCAGTTTCATTATAAATATTATATTGTCAAGCAGTTTTAGAAAATATTTTTTAAAATCCTACTGTCTTCAGTGCACAGAACAGTATTGCTACACAGATCTCACCTATTTAATTAAGTTGTCTACTGAAAAGCGCCCAAAGTTAAAATACTTTCTTACTATCTTTATCAAATTGATTAGCTGGAGATTGGATTTTTCAAATTCAAATTCAGAACATGAGCTCTTGGTTGCAGGTTTAAACTGGTGGCTGGCCAAATTCCTTTCCACTTTGTTTAATTTCACCGTTTTTATGCATCAACGATTCTTATTTACGACTGCAGCAGAACACGGCAATCGATGTGTTTGGCCTGAAGGCAGGAGAAGGACTCCAAATCATCCACCTAGCAGCTTTATCCTCACAATCTCTCTGGGCAGAAGATAATTCGCCTTTCAAGAAATTTATCTTAGATCTTTTTCTTTTCTTCCTCACAGGAAAAATAAAATTCTGAGTCTGGGACACAGAACGTAATTAATCCTGTAAAGAAAATGGAGCATTTGATCTTTTATTCATCTGTCAAAAAAAAGATAAAATATCTTTATTAACTAACTTTAATGAATGCTACACCAACTCATTTGTCAACGGTCAATTATAATCTAATAAAAGGTTACACTTGCCAAAAAGCAGCAACGCTTCTGGGCAGTGCCCAGGGGATATGCAGTGCCTAGCATTGAACCTGGGGCTCCAGCACTGCCCAAATCCTGCCCTCCAGTGCTCTTCTAGCCACCTCCTTGATGCCCAGGATATTCCTCAAAGTCACTTAGTTTTGTTGTGGCAAGTAACGGTCTGTGATCTGATAGGGCATGGCCCCCAAGAAAGCAAAAGCATCCACGGTTCAGAGAAAGAGTCATTCAGAAATGGGCTCTTTTTCACTCCCAGAGTTGATTACAAACATATATATATATATATATATATATATATATACACACATATATTGGTTTCCTCCCACTGAACACTAATTTTAATCAGCGTTGTGTCTAACAGATGGCACTACAATTGATGAGAGATAATAAACACTATATGCAGCAATACCTTCGAGCAAGAGCTGGTGAAAAGCTTGATTGCTTCTCGGAGCAGAATGAGACGATGGCGAATGTTATCTGGAACCAAGTTTTCATGACTGGGTTTTCGAAAACGCTTTCATAATTAGTTAATCAGAAGCGTTACAACTGGATAAATTTGTGAGCTGTCAAGCTGGTCTGCTGACATTCTACACTAAAGGCTGATGGGGGAAAAAAAAATCCATTTGTCAAGAGTACGAAGAACAAACTCCTTGTCAGAGTCTTTCCTGTGGCTGCCTGTCTCTGGGGAACTGAGATTCCACAGGTAGCATTTGCCAGGCGCAGAGCAGGGTGGTCGTCGTCAATGGCTGTGATTATTGGGCCCACAGGGTTGATCATAAGAGCAGGTACAGCCCTCGGGCCTCCTGCACGGAGACAGGGGGTCCGGAAAGGCAACTGACCTTGCAATTCAAGGCCCACCGCCGGGTCTGTGTGCTACAAAAGGCAAACGTCCCTTGAGCGCCGCTGATGCCTTGCTAGGAATTCCCTGACTACTGGTTTCCAGAGGAGAAGGAGAGGGTCAGTGGGAAGCTCTGCAGCTCTGAGGCTGTAGGCCGTGAAGACAGACTTGAGGGGCAAGTTCATGTGTAGTGGCTGGTCTAAGTGTGTGGCACGTCTCAGAATGGCACTGGGGGGAATCCAGACTTCTCTTCCCTGTCACCAGCGCGTCCACGCCCCGCAGACAGGTCCTGCTTAGGTGAACGGATATACTTTGGAAAGGCACGGTAGGACAAGTCTTTGTCCCAAATTTAGGGAGCTCCAGGGGAGAAACTTAAGAGCTGCAGAGAAGCGACCCCACCTCTAATCTCTTTCTCTGGGGATCCCACAGGTTCAAGAGTGGACTTTTGGGGGGCTGGAGCGATAGCACAGCGGGGAGGGCATTTGCCTTGCACTCGGCTGACCCAGGTTTGATTACCAGCATCCCATATGGTCCCCTGAGCACCGCCAGGGGTAATTCCTGAGTGCAGAGCCAGGATTAACCCCTGTGCATTGCCAGGTGTGACCCAAAAAGAAAAAAAAAAGGAGTGGACTTTCGGGCCTCACAGAAAATATTTTTGTTTCTTGTGAACCAACTAAGATTCTTCTGTCTCTGTTACATTTCAGACCAATCGTTTTTCTCTTGCAGGGGTTGGGGGGGGGCATACCCAGCAATGCTCAGTGCTCAGGGGCCTGGCGCTGTGCTCAGGAATCATACCTGGAAGTGCTCGGGACTAGTGATAAAACCAGGATTGACTGTGTGCAAGGCAAGTGCCTAAGCTCCTGATCTATCTCTTGGGCCCCACATCCAGGCCCTTGACCCCAAGGCTTCTAGAGATTTCACCCCTTTCCTATAGCAAAGGATAAAAAGATAGATCCTGAAGAGTGAGTGGGACTGTTTTTTTTCTTTTTTTTTTTGCAGGGGAAAAGAGGCTATTAGAAATGAAAAGCAATTCAGCACTTGGAGACAGGGCCCACAAAGGTCAAGTACCCAGTATTCACAATATTTTTATTGCTCACGTGGAGTGAAGAAACCATAGGAAAGGACCATTTTCAGCAAATCACCACTGAAAGTTTAGCCGCCGCTGGCCCACCCTCTATGACACACCAGGGAAGGGAGTTAATAGTTTACAAGGACACGGGAATATGCTGCGTGTACTGGAAAAGGACGGTGGGCGATGCTGGTCCCATAACCCCCACGGCCACACTCACAGAACAAAGGGATCGAGATAGCAAATAGGGTCTGGAGAAAGTAGGAACCTAGGGCTGGACACGAGTACAAAAGGCTTCTATCCTCTTTATCTTTTTATTTAGCAAGGTGTCGTGGGTGGGCGGGCGTACGTGCAATGCTCAGGGCTTACTCTTAGCTCTGTGCTCAGAAGTCATTCCTGGTGGGACTTGGGGAACTTTCTGGGGTGCTGAGGATCAAAGCTGGGTGGACCACAATGCAAGCCCAGCACCCTACCCTCTGTACTTCGGCCCCTTCCGTTCACTTTCCAATACTGTAACTGTATTTCCATTTGCCAACTTGATATATGTCTAGGCACAAAGAAAGTCATCACCCCAATATTAATGGTGACCTTAAGGTTTAAAGACAAGATCGCAATCATCAATATTCACCACCGCGCCTATGCCCTTACTCATCGTTGTGAGTGAAGGAATATACCGGGGTGATTTTAAAGCAGACACAGCACACAATAGTACATCCTCACACAAGATTACATGGTACATGAACTATTTCGTGCAGCAAAAGAAATAAAGTCAAGAAAAGGCTGAAATGATAGAGGTGGTAAAAGGGAAAGGTGAAAATGAGGGTGAACATAAAATACTGTATGAGAGAAAAGACTCAAAAACCAACACAGTGACATCGTCTGACCCCAAAACGTCTACGAAGCCCACCGTACTCTTCATCCAGGCGTGGGGAGTGTTGAGATACAAAAGTCCCAAAGCACGTGAAACATCCTTGTGCCCTTACCCAGGAAGGCGGCCATGTTCATCACTTGACTGAACACACAGCTGGCGGGAGGATCATCACCTGCAATGCTTGAAAAATAATTAACATTTGAGGATTGTTTGATTCAGGTCTCTAGCCCTGTGCAATGGACTTTGTGTTCCCTCAAAATTCCTGTGTTGAAAAAGAGATTATTCCTGGAAGGCTCTGGGATCCATATGTAGATATGGATATGGATCTGGGGATCAAGCCCAGGCCGACTATATAAAAGGCAAATGCCCTCTGTGCTATCACTTTGGCTCTATAAAATAATTCTTTTTATTTTGGGTTTTGGGACCAAACCAGCAATGCTCGGGGCTTTGGGGTCATGAGGCTGCCAAGGGTTGAACCTGAGTCAACTGTGTGAAAGACAAACACCACACCTCTGCTCTCTCTTTCTCTAATAAACTTATTAGAGTCCTCCCCTAATAAACTTATTTTTATCAGATCATTATATAATGTGATTAGTCAGGGCTGGAGCGATAGCACAGCGGCAGGGCGTTTGCCTTTCACACGGCCGACCTGGGTTCGATTCCTCCGCCCCTCTCGGAGAGCCTGGCAAGCTACCGAGAGTATCTCGCCCTCACGGCAGAGCCTGGCAAGCTATCCATGGTGTATCCGATATGCCAAAAACAGTAACAAGTCTCACGATGGAGACTGGTGCCCGCTGGAGCAAATCGATGAGCAACGGGATGACAGTGACAGTGACAGTGATTAGTCAACTAGTTTGTATAAACTGAGAATACCATCTCTTAATGAAATGTGTTGAAATCACATTGTATAAAGGATGCATACATTTTTATAAGAAAATTACTGAATAAGTAGACCATGTTATAAAAGTACATAAATATTTTCAAATAACAAACAATGGTGAAAAGTTAAAAAAAAAAATTCCCGAGTAGTATAAGGATCATGGGGGAAGGCCTTTGGCATTTTGATGGTGGAGGTGCAGAAACTTTTTAGACCCAAAGCATAAAATTAATACTATTGGTAACCATATTATCTCAACTATAATTTTAAAAAGGTATGTTGAAATCCTAACCCAGAGGAACAGGACTGTGGAGTTGGGGCCCTTTAGAGGTTTTAGTGACCTTATCACGGGGATCCACTGGGGGGGACAAAGGGGTGGCAGACCGCGCACCGTCCTCTGGCACGTGAGGATGCAATGAAAGGATAGTGTAGCCCTCACCCCGACTCCAACCCAGCACCCTGCCCTGGAAGACTGAGTATCTGCTGCTGAGGAGTCATGCGCTTTGTGTGTGCTACAAAGTCTACGTTGCTTGGTCACAGTAGCTAGATTAAGATACCCTCCCAGCTTCTCCAGGATCCGGCATAGAGAATTACCAAGTTACCTTATATACGGTGCGTGCTTCACCCCAGGTTTCCTGTATAAGAAAGAGACACAGAAGCTCAGATTAACGCACTGTCATGGGAGGCAGCTCAGACTAAACCTTGCTTAACCAATGGCAAGATTTTTTGTTAGGTCTATTGATGAACAATGAATTACATGGAAATAAATTTTACCTTTCAGCTGAATTTAATGGGAAAATTTTGTCATCTTCTACAGCTATAAAGTATCTACAAAGAAAGATCAATAGAAATTTACAGAACAAGTTAAAAAAAAAGACAAAAGTGTTTCCTGATTTTCTTATGCTAATAATCACATTCAATCTCTTTTTTTCTAACTGGGTCTTTTATAAAAAAATGTTTTATCTATACTTATCTAGCTCTGTGGCGTACAAGGGTCATTATTAACATTTATTTAATTTTAAAAAAACCCAAGTTAATAGCAATCACTATCATGTAAAAACTGGAAAACGAAGAAATAAGAACTTGCTTTTTAAAAACCAAATTTATAGTTCAAAATCCCACAGTTCTCAGGAATATATGTCAGAATTTTAGTGAACTGAAATGAAATGAAATAGTTTTCTAGGCATGAATGTTTTTGAAACACTGAATAAGAAACTATGTTATGGTTTGTGATAAGTCAAGACATCCAAGGTAATGATAATTATTTGATAAGCATACTAAACTCTCTCTCTCTCACACACACACCTGCACGCATGCACACATATACATGCATAGACAAGTGCATGCGTGCGTACACATGCGCGTGTGCACACACACACACACACACACACACACTACATAACTGGACTATGAACTGAACTGAGAACTGGGAAGGGAAGCTGCAACTGGCAGCACAAATCAGCAATCTAATAAATAATGAATCCATATCATTAGTTTATAGACTGTTCTAGAAGAACACAAGAATACAAAATAAAACCATTATTCTTTACCTACTTTGCACCATTTGTGACTCACTCTTCTTAATTTTGGTAACAAGAGAGGAGAAAAACTACGGACATCAGCAAGGTTAAATCAGCAAACATTATTCTAAAGTTATAAAGTTACGCTCACATAAAACTATCAAAATTTTACATGCTTACCTACGCTGTTCCCGGTCCTTAAAGAGTTAGGTAAGAGAATACTCACACGATCCATAACCCAGCGGAGGTGAACACGGTGAAGACGAGAGGCAGGAACATCCACACGCTGCATTTCTTCCCATCCATACCTGCAGCTCTGCAAGGACAGGACAGCATCAGTGCCCGAGACAGACAGACCCCATGCTGCCAAGACAGAAAAAGGAGCTTATTTGAACCCTCCAAAAGAACATGCTATGGAACCATCACTCGAATCAGTATCCCCACTGTTAACCCACACATAGGGGGGATCTTTGAGCCTGTAGCCTGCATGGCTGTTACTTAGCATTGGCTTCTATTTCGGAGTATCGGTTGAGAACTGATGGAAAGCTTCTCGTGCAGCAGACATCAATCCTTATACAAGTATGAAAAGGGACACAAGGGTTTTCATGAAAACTTCCAGGAGAAGAGCTAGGTAGCAGCAACAGCCTTCTACTTACTTTCAACGCTTTTATTACAATTTACGGGTGTGTATGAATCTACACACCAGGCATGTACATGTGTCTGCAGCTTGGCAGAGGAGGGTGTGGGAAACAAATGAACAGGAGGAAACGACAAATGCATCACTAAGTCTGAACTTCTTTCAAGACATGTTATTGAACAGCTACCTCAGAAGACTCAAACTGCTAGTTCTGGAAAACAATGCATGAGTGTAACTTGAAAGTAGCTCCACCAAACACAATGCAAAGAAATGTCAGACGCCAGGAATTTGCTATTCCATTTAAAGGGAAAAATAAGCAAATGAAAATGAAGTGAAAACCAGAAAGTTCAGAAGCCCCCATGAATGATTACCACCACAGAACAGAAAGAAATAACCATGCTCCAAGTCATCAGTTTCCTTGAGACACTAAAGGCCAATAACCCTCAAGGTTGCACGCACACACACACACACACACACACACACACACACACTCACGCACACACACCTTTTCTGAGAAAATAAAGAACCCAGTGGGCTTCAGGTGAGCTGGCAAAGGGAAGGCCAGTGCAATTAAGGGGCACCTCTAAGGAAATATCACTGCTCATTATTTTGGGGGCTTACACTGAGCTGCAAAAAATCATTTGGGTTTCAAACATCAGGGCCACAGACCTGAGGCTCTGGGGTATCTGCTTTTCGGTGCTAAGAATCTCTGTAATCTTCCAAGTGTTCATTGCAGCGAGTGACCTTCCCTCTAGAGCAGGGCGTTCCTTCTCCATCGGTCACCTGCACGGTCTCCTGAATTGATCCGTCTCAGCTGCGCTTTCATGTCAGGTGACAGACAGACAGCCCGACCCACTCACGCTGCCTCCACAGCTGTGCGTGGTCCACACACACAGCTAATAACTAATTGTGTGCGTGGTCCACACACACAGCTGGGGAGATGTGTCCAACCAACGACTAAATCCAGGAGAATGAGGTGAGAGCCACGTTCCCTCAATTGAGCCTGACCCAATCCAGGGAAACTCAGCTCATGAGAATCAACACCCTCGAGTGTGCCAGGCTCTCTGCGAGGGGGTGGCAACCGGAGGACCAGGTGTAATGAGCACAAGTTCTGGGGAAGAATCTGCAATGCAGAGAAGGGGCGGGACGAGCACATGCCTTGCCTGCAGAGGCACTGGGGTTCAATTTTGGGTGCCGTGTGGCCCCTTAAGCACAGCCAGATGCTAACTGTGGAGGCCGAGCATTAAACCAGGTTGGGTGCATATCTTTAGGGCTGGCTCCTTGACTGCTTGGGAAGACCCCCCGCCCCTTACCACGGAAAGGGAAAAGGAGGGGTGAAAAGGCGGGTCAAAGGGTCAGAATGCACACTGTACACACAGGAAACCCCGGCTTGACTGCCACGCAGCACTGCGGAGTTCCCCCACACTCCCAAGCACACTGCCCGGAGAATCCCTGAAGACCACCACGCCTCCCTCCCCACCAAAAAGGTTTAAAAAAGAAAAAAAAAGGAAAAAAAAAGGAAAAATTATTGCATTAATCAGTGAGAGCATGCAGGATGATACAGTTCATATAATGGAGAAGAATGATGAACACTTCAAGCAGATACATTATGGCGTGTTAGTGTCTATTCATTTATGTCCAGAAAGTTGTGGGCACATAATACAGTTATTAATTATGCTAACAAAAATAATTCAGCAGAAGGCGTTTAAAAAAATAGGAGTGCCGGTTGAGCATGTAAACCAATTATTCTCTATCTGCTCTTGAGACAGGATTTGTGCTCAGGGGACCGGATGGATGGTGGGGCTGGAACCCGGGTCGACTGTGTGCAAGGCAAGCATCTTCCCCACTGTTACCCCATCGAGTTAGCTCATTTCTTAAGCTAAAAAAAAAAAAAAGAAACTTAAGAAGCAACTATATGGACCTGTGCCAGTTACTTATTTGTTTGTTTGAGTTTAAGGGTCACACCTGGTGTGGTGCTCGGGGTTTACCTGGAGATCACTCCTGGCCAGGGCTTGGGGACCATGTGGGATGTTGGGAATAGAACCCAGGTTGGCTGCGTGGAAGGCACTTCCTTATTCACTGTACTATTCCTCTGGCTTTCAAGTTAATTCACTTCTGAAGCCCAGGAGGTTGATTCTCACTGTGCATCTTCTTAATGGTGCTAAGATGTTACGTCAATCTGTACCTGGCTAGATACATACTTGGTACCTATTACCTTATCATCTCTCCTCATTCTCTCTCTTAGTTTTTCTTTTTCAGTGCTAGGGATTGAACCCAAGGTCTCACACATGCAAAACAAGAGCTCTACCGCTGAGCTACCTCTCTGGTCCTTGGCTGAATCTTCTTTTAAATTTTTTTAAACTATTTTAGACATCATATTTACCATATGGTTAATGGTAGGGTTTCATGCACATAACATTCTAGCACAGCATCCTCCCCTTGAATGTTTACTGGCTCCCGCCTGCACGGTCTCCTCCCACTGTCCCAGTGTCCCCCTGTCATCCTCCCCCACCCCAACGTGGTAATCTTACTTCTGGAGACTAGTTCTTAGGGTATTTATTCCCTAGTGTTTATTTGGCCGTATCTTATTTAGAGAGAAACTCTGCTCAAGTCTTTTGTTTGAAAGTTTTACATTTTCAAGTTGGGGTTATTTTGGTTCTTTTTTTTTGTATGAGGTTGATATTGGGTCACATTATTTTTCCTTTTGATTTTTGGGGCTACTCCCAGCTTGGTGCAGTGCCAGGAATTGAGCCCGGGACTCCTGCATGCAAAGTCTGTGCTTCTGCCCTTTGAGCCATCTCCCTGGGTGGTAGTTCTTTCTATATTCTGGACATTAATCCCCTCAGCACACATTTGATTCACAAAATCTTCTCCCTCCATGTAAATTGCCTTTCATAATCCTTGGAGACACGGAAGTTCAAAATTTTAAAGAAGTATCCAACTACTTTTTTTCTTTTGTTGCCTATGCTTTGGCTTTCCATCCAAGAAATTCGGTCAAATTTAATGGCCTGAGATGTTGTCCCTATTTTACTCCAAGTGTTTTATAGTTTGGGCTCTTCCAATTCGGATCTTTGTCCATTTTTTTGTTTTGTTTTGCATTTTGGGTCACACCCGTGATGCACAGGGGTTACTCCTGGCTTTGCACTCAGGAATTACCCCTGGCGGTGCTTGGAGGACCATATGGGATGCTGGGAATGGAACCTGGGTCGGCTGCATGCAAGACAAACGCCCTACCCGCTGTGCTATCGCTCCAGCCCCTCTTTATCCATTTTAAATTCATTAAAAAAAATTTTTTTTTTGGTTTTTGGGTCACCCAGCAATGCACAGGGGTCACTCCTGGCTCATGCACTCAGGAATCACCCCTGGCAGTGCTCAGGGGACCATATGGGATGCTGGAATTTGAACCCGGGTCGGCCACGTGCAAAGCAAATGCCCTACCCACTGTGCTATCGCTCCAGCCCTTAAATTCATTTTTTTAACATGGTGCAAGGCAGCTTCATCTGGTCGCAGACAAGTCTCAGTGCACTTGCCTCACTCAGGTGCAGTGGCACGGGCTGAGCCGTCCTCCACCCCCGCTGGACAGTCTCGGCAAGGCAAAAGTTTGAAACCAGATGAGCTTTAGGTTGCTTTTCCACTCAAGCCTGTGCATCTTTGGTTTTGTTTTGCCTTTTATTCCTTAGGGGCCACCCAAGTAGTGCTCAGGAGGCCCCGAAGACCGCCCCCCCCAAGAAATTCTTGGCCACCCAGCCCTGGGGTGGGCACCTGAATTTGTGCTTCTGATATCAAATTTATGAAGTGTACCTGGTTTTGATTTAAAATGTTTTATCCTATTTTTTTCCTAAAATATTTAAAATTTTTGCATTTGACATTTAAGTCTGTGAGTTAGTTACTTCTTCCCCCCCTTTTTTTCTTTTTGGGTCACATCTGGCAATGCACAGGGGTTACTCCTGGCTCTGCACTCAGGAATTACCCCTGGCGGTGCTCAGGGGACCGTATGGGATGCTGGGAATCGAACCCCGGTTGGCCACGTGCAAGGCAAATGCCCTAGTTGCTGTGCTATCGCTCCAGCCCCCTAGTTATTTCATTTTAAATGGTAGGTCTCTGATAGTGCCGTTGAATGGGCACTATCAGAGACCTACATAATGGACAGGGCTAGGCTGTCCCTTAACAGTTTATAAATTACCTAGACAAGGATGAGGAAATACGCAATGATCCAAATCATCTTCATTTTTTGGTTGTTGTTGACTTGTCGGCAACACCTGGCAATGTTCAGGGGTCTCTCCTGGCTCTGCAATCAGGCATTATTCCTGGTGGGACTTGGGGGAGGTAGAAAGGGGGGACCATATGAGATGCTGTGGATCAAACCCGAGTTGGCTTGTGCAAGGCAAATGCCCTACCCACTGTACTCAGCTCTCCAGCCCCCATTGGTCTTCTGAACTCACGAAGGGAAATTTATAATTAAGAACATATAATTTTGTCGTATTCTACCCTAACATCTAGGTTGAGTTGGGAGTATTAGCTTAAGAAGAGGACAATGACTGAAACTTTCTCAAAGAAGAAGTCTGAATGGCCAAAAGGCACATGAAAAAATGCTCTTCATCACTAATCATCAGGGAGATGTAGATCAAAACAACAATGAGATATCATCTCACACCACAGAGACTGGCCCACATCCAAAAGAACAAAAGCAACCGCTGTTGGCGTGGATGTGGGGAGAAAGGGACTCTCCTTCACTGCTGGTGGGAATGTTGACTGGTTTAGCCCTTTTGGAAAACAATATGGATGCTTCTCAAAAAATTAGAAATTGAGCTCCCATTTGACCCAGCAATACCACTCCTGGGAATATATCCTGGAGAGGCAAAAAAGTATAGTAGAAATGACATCTGCTCTTGTATGTTCATTGCAGCACTGTTTACAATAGCCAGAATCTGGAAACAACCCGAGTGCCCGAGAACAGATGACTGGTTAAAGACACTTTGGTACATCTACACAATGGAATACTACGCAGCTGTTAGAAAAGATGAAGTCATGAAATTTGTACATAGATGGATCAACATGGAAAGTATCATGTTAAGTGAAATGGATCAGAAAGAGAGGGACAGACATAGAAAGATTGCACTCATCTGTGGACTATAAAGGAACAGAATGGGAAGCTAACACCCAAGAATAGTAGGGATAAGTACCAGGAGGTCTGCCCCACAGCTTGGAAGCTGGCCTCACATGCTGGGGGAAAAGCAGCTCAGATAGAGAAGGGAACACCAAGTAAAGGGTACTTGGAGCACCCGCTCAGGATGGGAGATGCGTGCTGAAAGCAGGCTATAGACCAAACATGTGGCAACTCAGTATCTCTATTGCAAACCACAACACCCAAAAGGAGAGAGAGAAAGCAAAAAGGAATGCCCTGCCACAAAGGCGGGGTGGGGTGGGGTGGTGGGAGGGATGCTGGGATCATTGGTGGTGAAGAATGGGCACTGGTAGAGGGATGGGTTCTCGATCATTGTGTGACTGGAATGTAAGCATGAAAGTTTGTAAGTCTGTCACTGTACCTCATGGTGATTCACTAAAAGAAAAAGGGATGGGACAATGAAGTGTGTTTGTGTATGTGGGCGAGAGTCTATGTGTGTGTGTTTAGTGTGTATGTGTGTGTCTAAAGCCTCTTACCTACATCACATCCCTACCGATCTTTGAGTTGTCATGAAGACCAGAACTTCAAAGCAAAAAGCTCTCTCAAGATCAGCAACAACTGGTTTTATTATCTATCTGACATTATCTTAATTCTTTTATATCTTTTCTTAAGGAACTCTGTTAACCAAAGAAAAATATTCTGCTATATGATTTTCCTTCCCAGTCCAATATAATCACGTAGGTCCTTCTTTCATCCATAACCAGTTTGTTACAGGATCGAAGAGCTTGAGTAGAGGAATAAATGACTGATGCAATCTGTATTGGAGGACCTCTGAGTGGCCAGGATGGGAACATTTTGTTTTGTTTGCTCCCATTAGACTCTGAGTTATTCTACTATGATAAATTAGGCTACTTGGCTAGAAAAACCTCTGTGAAGAATAACTGCATAGATGTATTAGACAAACTCTCTCCGTGCCTCAATGTTCCTGCAGCATTAAAGTTCAAGTTTTCTTTCTCCTATCTTTCCAGACACTGTAAAACTAACGTGGTTCATTGCTGCCAGATACTGAGAGTGTCACCCAAGATGTACACACATTTCCTCGCAAGAACGAAGTCACGTTTTCCCTAAGGTATACCAACTCAGCAGCAGCCCGCTAGGGAGCAGATACGTTCCCGCCTTAAGGGAAGAAGGACAGAAGGAAAATCTATTCAATGCTCCTAACATACCTTTATGTTTACATTCTGAATTGCAATTCTTTTTTTATTCTCCATAATATTTGCCCCTTTGACATCAATATTCCAATAACATCTCATGTAAAGAAGAACACTAGGGCAACGGTTCCCATGTCCCATATGCTGACTGAATCGCCGTCACTGATCGAGTTTCTGACAAGAGGAGAACTAGAACAGTGAAAATCTGGACGTGTCCTGGCCTGTAGATTCTTCTTGCAAGAGTCTCCTCCAAAAGGCATCATTCGTGCACATGATCTGCAGAGGTGTTATCCAGATGGTTAGCTTCTCCGAGAGAGCCAATACGGCTATGTCCGTGCCCTCCCTCACGTGTTGTTCTCCCAACAAGTCACACTCTCCAAGCTGGAGTGGCCTGTCCTCTCCTGTCCCTGGTCTGTGGCTCAGAGGAGAGTCTTCAACACAGTGGGGTGCCAGAGACTGAACACCCCGAGGTGCTTCCTGCTCCCTCCATGAAACCATGTATGTCCCCAAGCTCTCATTCTTCCAGAGAGACTAACTGTAGTAGAGTTGGCTATGGCTCGGCGGCTGACGTTTTTGAGCCTCTAGATGTCTTCTAGCTGCAAAGACCTCAGAAATACCCATAGTTGAAAATGGACAGTCTTGGGGAAGAGATCAAAGTGTTCCTTTCAGAAGACATCAGCTCAGTGCTCAGACTCTATTTTGCTTCAACAGCCTCTGGAGGGGATGGCTTTGTGGGGGACACTCCTGGAGAAGTTGAGGGGCTACTCCCAGTTTGGTGTTCAGGGGTTGCTCCTAGGAGACCACGTGGTGCAGGTGTCGGTCATTCTGTCTTCATAAAATTGAGGTCATACTCTTTCAGCATCAAACACGAACTGATGGTTCTAATGGTGCAAGCTAAAGAAGTTAAATACAGAGTACAGAAGTACGAAGACGGCACAGCGTTACCAATGCTAACCCTTTTTTCTTGTGGTTTTGTTGTGCCATGCCCGTGATGCTCAGTGGTTATTTCCAGTTCTGTGCTCAGGAATCACCTCTGGTGGTGCTTGGGGGAGCTCATGTGATGGGCAGGATCAAACCAGGGAAGGCCACATCAAGGCGAGAACATCACCCCCTGCACTGTCTCCATCCCCCAATCCTAACCTCTAAAGACAAACTTCCTCTTCTCTCAGGCGATGGAAAAACTCAATGGGCACACGGAAAAGTCCATTGATTGGTTGGATCACCATCATCCAAAGTTTAAAAACTTCCCAAATGACGGGTTGGAGAGATAGTACAGCAGGTAGGGCATTTGCCTGCACGTGGCTGACCCAGGTTGAATCCCAATCATACCATATGGTTCCCAGAGCCTGCCAGGAATGATCTCTGCATGCAGAGCCAGGAGTAAGCCCTGAGCACAACCACGTATGGACCCAACCCCCTCAACCCCTCACCAAAGGAAAGAAATTTTAAAAAGTGAAAGAAAAGAAATTTCATGACTGAGGAACGAATGATCATAATAGTGCAAGTGAGGAGTGGAGAGGTGGTTTACAGGACCGAGGCACGGCCTACGGGAGCCCCGGGTTCCATCTTGGCATGACATGGACTCCCACACCCCCAGCAGAGACCTCCAAGCCCCGAGCCGGGTGTAATCCAGAAACCCCCAAAATGATCAACAAAATATTGATGACTGACACACCAGAAAAATCAACATTTTTTGAGATCAGAAAAGATGTCCTTGCAGAGAATGAGAAGGACTCTGCGACATGCAGGGTGGCGAGGAGGGCAGGTATCATTCATGGCCTCTGAGGGCATACTCTGCGGTGTGAAATCCCACCTTTGCTAGGGTGGCACCTTAGCTGTGATGTCCTCCGGTGCCTAAAACTGGCAAAATGGAAATAACAACGGACCCTTCCTGCTAGGGGCTTAAGGGGGCTTGAGCCCACAGTTACACAGAGAGGACAGTGCCTGGCCGGTGATGGCCTTTCCACTGCAAGTGATATTCGGGGTCCTCAACTGTCCTCTTTCTATTTTGTAATGTGTTAGGAAATGAGCTTCCTGTCACAGCAATTTTTCATCTGCTCTCAGGGCCATCTGGAGCAAAGCAGGAAAGACGAACGAGTCACCACCAACCACCAAGACTGTCACAAGGTCTCTGAACCAAAAACATCCTTGATTAAAAAAAAAACAACAACCAGAACCAACTTTCTGGGAACCATAAGTTACTTTCCACAAGTGTCGTGGGCAAATGTAGGGGATGTATCCTGCTTGTATTATATTTACAATGATAAGTGGCAATGACAAGGGCTATTTGTTTTCACCCTAAAGCATTTGTAGGCTCTTAGCTACAAATATTTGGGGAGGTCTGCAATTTAACCAATGCATTGTGCTGAGTCTCAGACTTTCGGCTTCTGGGAATCCTAACTTGGGAAAGGCAAGGCAGTCTGAGTGACCTGGTGTTACCCTACGAAGAGATGATTGCTCTAATTAGAGAGCTACAAACAGTATTATTAAATCTAGGAAAACATTCCATCTTACCCCTAAATAATTTTCACGAGTACTGGGAAGAAACTGGGAAGAAACAAAGTATCAGTTAGCAAAATACTTTATTTCTATGAGAGATTGCTATTCCTAAAATGCTGTGAGAATTTATTTGAAAATGAAAAAACAAATGTGGTAACTGCTTTACCCATATGCTCTCTGGATTTCTGAACTCAATCACCTCCATCCAATTCTCAGATAACTACAGAGATCGTTCACACTAGTGGCGAGAAGGTTCGTCTCAGAACCAGATGAGAACTCTAGTCCCACACCATTCACGAAACGGTCTCAGAAAACAATTCCTCTGCCAATTCAATTCAGTTAGTACTTAATTCAATAATAACTTCTTGGGGTTTCTATGCCAAGATCCTTTGCAGAGTCCATTTATATATTTAATAATATTTAAAAATATTGCCCAATGCGGCCGATACAACTGCCAACCCAACTTGCAATTCCTTTTATTTTGCTAAGGAGAATCTGGTTTTGTTTAGGACCACAATCTATTCAGCCCAAGGGAATGTCAATGCTGGCTGAAGTCAATCACAGCTCTCTCATTTCCTTTGACAAGTTTCTTTACAGATTCTCTTGCACCAGGCCAAAGAGGGTTTTTTTTTTGGGGGGGAGGGGAGAATCTATGAGCAACAAAAGAGAAAGATTTGCATTTTTTCGGTTTATTTTATTAAAAAAAAATTTTTTTTATTAGAGGGGCTGGAGTGATAGCACATCGGGTAGGGCATTTGCCTTGCACGCGGCCGACCCGGGTTCGATTCCCAGCATCCCATATGGTCCCCTGAGCACTGCCAGGAGTAATTCCTGAGTGCAAAGCCAGGAGTAACCCCTGTGCATCGCCAGGTGTGACCCAAAAAAGCAAAAAAAAATTTTTATTAGAGAATCACTGTGATGTACATTTAAAACTTATGAACTTTTGTGTTTGCATTTTCCTCATACAGTGATCATTTACCCATCCCTCCACCAGTGCCCATTCACCTCCACCAATGATCCCAGTGTCCCTCTCACCACCCCCAGCACATCCCCCACCACCCCACCCTGCCTCTGTGGCAGGGCATTCCCTTTTGTTCTCTCTCCTTTTGGGTGTTGTAGTTTGCGAATTGAATGGCTATCATGTCCGGTCTATAGTCTACTTTCAGCTCATATCTACCAACTCGAATGGGTCCTCCCGACATCCTCTACTTGGTGTCCCCCCTATAACTGAGCTGCCTTTTCCCCTAGCATGTGAGGCCAGTTTCCAAGCTGTGGGGCAGACCTCCTAATCCTTATCTCTACAACTCTTCGGTGTTAGTCTCCCACTATGTTATTTTATATTCCACAGATGAGTGCAATCTTTCTATGTCTGTCCCTCTCTTTCTGACTCATTTCACTTAACATGATACTTTCCATGTAGATCCACCTATGTACAAATTTCATGACTTCATCTTTTCTAACAGCTGCATAGTATTCCATTGTGTAGATGTACAAAAGTGTCTTTAACCAGTCATCTGTTTTTGGGCACTCTGTTTTTTTTCCCAGATTTTGGCTATTGTAAACAGTGCTGCAATGAACATAGAAATGCAGATGTCATTTCTACTATACCTTTTTGCCTCTCCAGGATATATTCCCAGGAGTGGTATTGCTGGGTCAAATGGAAGCTCAATTTCTAATTTTTTGAGAAGCGTCCTTATTGTTTTCCAAAAGGACTTAACAAATCGGCATTCCCACCAACTGTGAAGGAGAGTCCCTTTCTCCCCACATCCACGCCAACAGCGGTTGCTTTTGTTCTTTTGGATGTGGGCCAGTCTCTGTGGTGTGAAATGATGTCTCATTGTTGTTTTAATCTGCATCTCCCTGATGATTAGTGACGTAGAGCATTTTTTCATGTGTCTGGTGGCCATTCAAATTTCTTCTTTGAGAAAATTTCTGTTCATTTCCATCCCCCATTTTTTGATGGGGTTGGGAGTTTTCTTCTTATAGAGTTCAACCAGTGCCTTGTATATCCTTGATATCAACTCCTTATCAGATGTGTATTGGGTGAATGTCCTTTCCCATTCTGTTGACTGTCTTTGTATTTTGGTCACTGTTTCTTTTGAAGTGCAGAAGCTTCTTAGTTTAAGGTAGTCCCATTTGTTTATCTCTGTTTTCAGTTGCTTTGCCAGTGGTGTGTTATCTTTGAAAATACCTTTAGCTTCAATGTCGTGGAGGGTTTTGCCAACCTTGTTTTCCATGTACCTTATGGATCCTGGTCTGATGTTGAGATCTTTAATCCACTTTGACCTGACTTTTGTACATGACGTTAAAAAGAGATCAAAGCCCATTTTTTTGTCCAGTTTTGCCAGCACCATTTGTTGAAGAGGCTTTCCTTGTTCCAATTCACATTTTTTGTTCCCTTATCAGAGACTAGATGATCATATATTTGAGGGTGTGTGTCAGGATATTCAACCCTGTTCCATTGTTCTGTGGCTCTGCCTTTGTTCCAGTACCATGCTGTTTTAATTATTACCGCTTTGTAGTATAGAATGAAGTTGAGGAGGGTGATTCCTCCCATGTTCTTTTCCCTAAGAGTTGCTTTAGTTATTCGTGGGGGCTTATTGTTCCATATGAATTTCAGCAGTGTTTGCTCTATTTCTTTGAAGAATGTCATGGGTATCCTTATAGGGATTGCATTGAATGTGTACAATACTTTGGGGAGTACTGCCATTTTGACAAAGTTAATTCACCCAATCCATGAGTAGGGGATATCTTTCCAATTCCTCGTGTCCTCTATAATTTCTTGAAGTAGCGTTTTGTAGTTTTCTTTGTACAAGTCCTTTACCTCCTTAGTTAAGTTGATTCCAAGATTTTCTGAGGCACGATTGTGAATGGGATTGCTTTTTTCATGTCATTTCCTTCTCTCTCATTATTTGCGTATAGGAAAGCCATGGACTTTTGGGTATTAATTTTATAGCCTGCAACTTTATAGCCTGCAAATATATGAGTCTATTGTTTCTAAGAGTTTCTTGGTAGAGGTTTTAGGGTTCTCTAAGTATAGTATCATATCATCTGCAAATAGTGAGAGCTTGATTTCTTCCTTTCCTACTTGAATGCCCTTAATATCTTTTTCTTGCCTAACCGCTATTACAAGTACTTCCAGTACTATATTGAACAGAAATGGAGAGAGTGGGCATCCTTGTCTCATCCCTGATCTTAGAGGGAAGGCTCTTAGTTTTTCCCCATTGAGGATGATGCTTGCCGTAGGCTTGTAGTAGATGGCTTTGACTATATTGAGGAAAGTCCCTTTATACCCATTTTGGCGAGAGTTTTCATCATAAATAGGTGCTGGATCTTGTCAAATGCTTTCTCTGCATCTATTGATATGATCAAATGGTTCTTATTTTTTCTTTTGTTGATATGATGGATTATGTTGATTGATTTCCTAACGTTAAACCATCCTTGCATCCCCGGGATGAATCCCACTTGGTCATGGTGTATGATCTTTTTGATGAGTTGTTGAATTCTGTTTGCTAATATTTTGTTGAGAATCTTCACATCTGTGTTCATCAGGGATTATTTTATTTTTAAAGGTTTTTCACAATAATTTATTACATTCAATATTACACCAATCCCACCACCATCATATTCCCACCACCATTATTTCAAATATTCCTACCATCCCCAAAGCCTGCTCCTAAATAACTTTGTATTGCTTGTTATGAATGATCTGCCAAAAATGATCCAAGAACGTTTTATTAGAGGAAAGTGTGTGAAGATTGTTGTATCTCACCCTGGAGCCATTAAGCTCTTGTACGAGAGATGACTAACACGTTGTTACAGGTTGAACCTGTGCCTTTTTTTTTCCCTTTGGAGGGACGGGTTGTCACACCTGGCTGTGCTCAGGGCTTTCTCCTGGCTCTGCACTCAGGGGTCACACTTGGCAGTGTTCAGGGAACCATACGAGACCATGCCGGGGGTCAAACCCAGGTTGGCTGTGAGCAAGGTGAGCACCTTAGTACTGTACTACTACTCCGGCCCCCAAGAAGGGTTTGCATTCTAGATAATGGAATGTCCCCTTTAGGCCTGCTCTTCTCTCTCACTTGGGATGCTGCTGTGAAAAAAATCATAGCTAGTGCTTGGCAGCCATCCTGTCACCATGAGACAACAATATAAGAACTCCAAGACAACAGAGGATGGAAGACTCGAAGACAGAATGAACTGGTTGTGCCATGGAGATACTACATGAAACTTTTGACAGTACCAGCCCTGAAGCTCTCATAATATGTATAATTAAGTTTTTCTTGATTTAGGGATATATGTTGCTATACCACCAAAATATATTCTCTCTTCTGTTATAACTGGGAAAACAGAAGCTCCGTCACACTAAATGAGCCTCTTTTTCAAGTTAGTGTGGCCCAGTGAGTAAGTTCTCTTCAAGGGAATGTGAATAGAAGCTCAGACAATAATGTTATATTACATGGGGAAAGTCTCTATTTTTCTAGAGATGTTACAAAACTTTTAAAGATCACATGCCATAATATCTAAATTTTACTCGTAAAAACATCAATGGGTGGGCTGGAGAGGTAGTATTGGCTAATAAGGCACTTGTTTTACACGTGGCTGACCCCAGTTCAATGCCCAACACTGCAAATAGTCCCTTGAACGTTGCAAGGAATGGCTCCTGAGCACAGAGCCAGAAGTGCCCCTGAGCACTGCCTGGTATGGCCTGAAAAACAATTTTTTTTTTAAAAAGTAAAATAGAAATATGAAAAAGTTTTGGAAATTGGATGGTAATCGTTTCATAACAATGTGAACATAATTGCCACTGAATTATATATTTTAAATGGTAAAACAGTGAAGTTTGCACTAGGTAGTAATTTATTACAAGGAAAACAGTTTCACCACAGCAAAACTAAAAAATGCACATTTTGAAAAAAGATGAGGTACCATGACACACCCATTAGGATATTTATTAAAAAGACAAGAGAAAGAAGAAAGTTAGTGTGGCGAAGATTTTGAGAAATTGGAACTGTGGTACACTGTTGCTAGAAATACCAAATGATGCGGTTGCTGTGGAAGAGAATAAGGTGGTTGCTCAAAAAATTAAACAAGAATTACCTGATGATCCAGTAATTCCATTTCTGGATGTGTACCCATAAAGGACTGAGAAGCACATCCATTTAAATAGCAGAAATATCCAAAACAGCTAAATGGTGGAAGCAACCCAAATTGCCTTAAACTTTGAAAATGAGCAAAATATGGCTCCTATATCCACTGGAGTATTATTCAGCCGTAAAGACCAAGAGAATTCCAATCCATAACACAACACGAGTGACTCAAGAAGTGAGTGACTCAGTGGAATAAGGAAGACATACTCAGTGGAATAAGGTGGCTGCAAAAAGAGAAGCCGTGCATCACCCCGCTTATCTCAGCTACCTGCAGTGGCAAGACATAAAGGAGAGCTGTGGTTGGGAGGGAACTGCAGGAAACGGGGAGTTCCTCTTGCACAGGCGCAGTTACAACCACGCAGAACTGCAAAGTAATGAGGGTGTACGTAACACCACTGAACACTCCACTGAGTGGTAAGTTTCCTGTGAGAATATTATATTCAACAACCAAAAGAGAAGACACAAGGAGAATGTTCTGCAAAAATCCAGTCCAAGCCAAGAAATATCTCAGTTCTCAAAAATAAGCCAAAGCAGGAGGCCCGAGCCGTAAGACAGCGGGCAGGACACTCGCCTTGCACACAGCCAAGCTGAGTTCGCTCCCGGCACCAGGAGTGATCTCTGAGCTCAGGTCCCCGAGCACTGCTGGGGGTAGGCCCCAAACCAAACCAGAAATAAAATGAAATTAAAACCCAAGCCAAAAAACTGTCCCCTAACACGTGCCTAGGAAGGCAGTCCGCATTCCTATGGCACATAATTTTGAGAGACACGACTAAACTTCACGTGTGTTCACATGACTTCGCTGTCCTTCGCTGCTTTTTTTTTTCTTTTTGGGTCACACCCGGCGATGCTCAGGGGTTACTCCTGGCTTTGCACTCAGGAATTACTCCTGGCGGTGCTTGGGGGACCCTATGGGATGCCGGGGATCGAACCCGGGTCAGCCGTGTGCAAGGCAAAGGCCCTACCCGCTGTGCTATCACTCCGGCCCCATCTTCGCTGCTTTTAACCAAGGTATGGTCAGAAAGAGATGAGCCGGCGGCAGGATAGACTGATGCGTGAGAAAAGAGGAGGAATGTGAAGACCAAGGTCGCGGGAAGGGCAGGACAAGCCAATGGCCTCCAGATCAGCAGGGTCCAAGCTGGGCTGCCTTCCCGCCGGGGGTCAGCCCCTCCCAGGAGGTGGAGGGAAACACGTCGAGCCAGGGAGCAAAGACCTAAGGCAGCCTCAACGTGACCATCTCAGCGTAGCAGAGCAGAAGGCAGCAGGGCAACGGAGGGACCCGAGCCAAGGAGGGGACCACAGTCCGTGAGTAAAACTGGGAGACGGGACCGTGGCGTAGGCAGCAGTGGGCAGAGCCCCCAATTCACACTCCGGCTCTCACTACCCAGGAAACAGAATGGGCAGAGCCCCTCTTTCAAGAGATGCGCGATCCACAGAAGGGACCCCCAACAACAGCTGCGGAAGGGCGCTGATCTGGAAACGTTTCTCTGAGGTAGGGGCTCCTCCCGGCCCAGGGCCCCTGCCTGGCTCGAGTTCACAGCTGCTCCTTGGTGCAGTTCAGCCTCTTCTTTGAAGGGGGAGGGTTGTCATTTCCATCACTGTCTCTTAAGTGAATACTGACTGCTGTGGGAATAGAATCTGCTTCTTAATTCGCTCCCCTGGGCCCCATCCAGAGTGATTCCTGAGCACAGAGTCAGGAGTAAGCCCTGACTATCATGGCTGGGGGTGACCCAAAGCAATGTGGCATTAACAATATACACACTGAATTTCTTGCATCAAAAAAAAAGGGGAGGAGGAGGGTGAGTAGGAGGAGGAGAAGGAGCAGGAAGAGGAGAAGAAGGCGAAAGAGGAAGAGGAGGAGGAGAAGAAGGAGGAGGAGGGGAGGATAAGGTCAGGGCTCCTAACTGCACTCAGGGGTCTCTCCTGGTGGGGGGGGTCTGGGATTGAACCATGATTGGCTGCATGCAAGGTGGGTGCCTTACCCATGTGCTATCTCTCTGGCCTGTGAGCTTCATTTTGGAGGCACATTATTGTTGGGCTTTGAGTTACAGATGTTAAACCTTTAACTCTAGCTGATACGCTTAGATATCCTGTTAGCCACAGTCCAAACGTCTTAGCTGACATCTTACAATATGCCCTAAATGACAAAGCAACGGGGCTGGAGTGATAGCACAGCGGGGAGGGCGTTTGCCTTGCACATGGCTGACCCAGGTTCAATCCCCAACATCCCATATGGTCCCCCGAACACCACCAGGAGTAATTCCTGAGTGCAGAGCCAGGATTAACCCCTGAACATTGCCGGGTGTGACCCAAAAAGAAAAAAGAAAAGACAAAGCTACTCTCACTGGATATTGCATAGATTTTTTTTTTTCCTTCTCCAATAAGTCAGGTTGGACCAGGGTTCCAGGACACTACCTGGTTTTTCTGAATATGTGGAAGAATTAAGGGCAGGCAATAGTTTCTCACTCAGTAGAACCTAGTCATAGATCACTGTCACTGTCACTGTCATCCCGTTGCTCATCGATTTGTTCGAGCGGGCACCAGTAACATCTCTCATTGAGAGACTTATTGTTACTGTTTTTGGCATATCCAATACGCACGGGTAGCTTGCCAGGCTCTGCATAGATAGATAGATAGATAGATAGATAGATAGATAGATAGATAGATAGATATAGACATATACGTATATATTCTTAATTCACTCCCCTGGGCCCCATCAGGAGTGATTCTTGAGCACAGAGTCAGTCAGGAGTAAACCCTGAGCCAGCTTACTCCTTATATGCATATATCATGCATGTACATTTTCTTTCTTCCTTCCTTCCTTCCTTCCTTCCTTCCTTCCTTCCTTCCTTCCTTCCTTCCTTTCTTTCTTTCTTTCTTTCTTTCTTTCTTTCTTTCTTTCTTTCTTTCTTTCTTTCTTTCTTTCTTTCTGGTTTGGGGGCCGCACCCTGCTGTGTGCAGGGCTCACTCCCAGCCCTGTCTTCAGAGCTGGGGAGGGTGGGACTGTGCAGGCTGTGTGGGGGTGGTGCTGGGGACTGAACGTGGGCCGGCTGCACGCAGGGCAAATGCGCTACCTGCTGTGCCGTCGCTCCCGTCCCAGATGTACATTTTAAAAATAAAAGTTTCATGGGGCTGGAGCAATAGCACAGCGGGTAGGGCGTTTGCCTTGCTCGCGGCCGACCCGGGTTTGATTCCCAGCATCCCATAGGGTCCCCTGAGCACCGCCAGGGGTGATTCCTGAGTGCAGAGCCAGGAGTGACCCCTGTGCATCGCCGGGTGTGATCCAAAAAGCAAAAGTAAAATAAAATAAAATAAAATAAAAATAAAAGTTTCCTAGATGCATACGCACAGCTCTTCATTCAAGAGTTGGCTGTGGGGCTGGGGAGGAGGCTCAGTGGTCAGATACGTGTGGGGCCTTCCTTGGACATGTGGGGCCTTGGACTCACCACCTCCCAACACACACACACACACACACACACACACACACACACACACACACACACACACACACACCATGCAAGGGCTGGCTGCATTTTACAGCTCTGTGACCAAATGAATATTCATGACGTTCTGGGAAGCACTGAACAGCTGTGGAACATAACCACCGTACGGCTGACCTGGGGGTGAGTACCGAGACTCGCCTGATTCAGCACTTCTAAAGACTCTCTAGCGCCTTTGCCATGCAATCATTTCCTGGCTTTTGCATCCCTCAAGCGAAAACAAACAAACACCCCTGTGAAGCTGTGTGACAGCAAACTCCAGGAAAGCCAAGCCCTGGGCCCCCAGAGGCCTCACCGCCCAGCTCTGAAACCCAGTCCCGGCCAACCTTGCTGGCCCTCGCGTCCACTCCCAGTGCCAAAGCAAGCAAGGACGCTGGCGGCTGCCGCACTGCGGGTGACGCTGCAGCACCGACTCCCCAGACTGGTTCAACCCAGGCAAACGTCTAGCGGCCCCCAGAGGCCAGATCCCCCGGAAGGTTCACGAGAGGCCACTGTGGGCAGGCGCTTCAGTGGAACTTCGCGTGGGCGCGGGGTTGAGAAACAACAGCCACAGGCCCGGGACCACCCAGCCCCGAGCACTGACCTTGGACGCCCTCCTAGCAAGTGACCGCAGCTGCCCCACGGAAGAGTCACTTCCGAGAGGTTGACCAAACGCCCAGTTCCGATCCTGACTGCTCTGGAGGCTCCGTGGGCGCATCCCAGCAGGACCCAACTAAGAAGGCTGAACAGGATCAAAAACTTCACACACAGAAAGTCCTCTCCCCCCCGTGCACACACTTAAAGTTCTTAGTATAGTGTATGATGAGCATACAGAGCACAGCAGGTAGGGCGTTTGCCTTGCATGCAGCAACCTAGGTTCAATCCCTCTGTCACTCTCAGAGAGCCCGGCAAGCTATCGAGAGTATCCCAACTGCACGGCAGAGCCTGGCAAGCTCCCCGTGGCGTATTCAATATGCCAAAAACAGTAACAGCAAGTCTCATAATGGAGACGTTACTGGTGCCTGCTCAAGCAAATCGATGAGCAATGGGAAGACAGTGATACAGTGATACAGTGATGCCATAAATAGCAGTTTAAAAAATTATGATAATTACTACTCCCCCCGCCCGCCATGGTCTCTCCACCCCTGTTTTGGGGGCCACCCAAGTGGTATTCTGGGGCCATTTCTGGTTCTGTGTTTCGGAGTGACTCCTGGTGGTGCTGGGCGTTTGAACCAGGATTGACGGCATCGAAAACAAAGCTTTAACCCCTGGACTATGTCTTTGGTCCTAACTGTCCGCTGATCCAATCCCTGGCTCTAAAGATTTGTCTCAGCTCACTGCCGTTCAGGTAGGAAACATAAAGGATGGCAGATTGATTCCAGCGTCACGGCGACCGCTCAGAACTCAGCAAGGACGCCGAGCGAGAAGGCAGCCTGGGCCCTGAGTGTTCCCCCCATGAAGCGAGGTCTGACCTTGTGCAGAAATCCTTCAGTCTCTTCGGAGTTGGGCAATGACTTCTTTGGAAGGACAAATGGCGCGGGAACGCCCCAGGCCCGAGGCTGCTCGGTGGTGATAGATAAACCTGGGACTGGGGGTGTCACCCGGCATCGCACACCAACAGCACCCCGCCCCGCCCCACCCCGGAGCCTCCGGACAGCCCAGCCGGCCCACAGGGGTCACAGCACATGCTCTGCAGGCGGCCGCCACCGGCTCCCTCCCTTGTGCTCCAGTGTCTCCCAGACACAGCTGGGAGGGATCTGGAGCTGGGAGGAGACCCCAGCTCTGCTGGGCATGTCCCCAAACCGTGCCCCGCACCCCGAAAGCCCCCTAACCAAACCAAACTCCCAGGATCCAGCTTCCCCAGATGCACCCAGCACAGCCACCTGGAACACACTCCCCAAAGGACCCAGCTCCTCAGTCGCCCCCCGCCCCCCACCCACAGGGGACGAGCCTCTGCTCATTTTACTCACAGAGAGGGCTGTGGTGTCTAGCAAGGCACCCACACACCCCACGGACGGCGGCTGCAGAGCTCAGTGGGGAAAGGCACTCGGAGCCCCACACACCTCAGCGCCCCCACATGACGTCCTCAGAGGATGGGGTGATGTCCAGCTTGCTGAGGACAGGAGCGTCAGGGAACGGGAGCTCCCAGGTGTGGGCTGCCTGGTGCCAGCCCTGGGCCCTGCAGAAGGCCTCCTGGGTGTCGCTCCCAGCTCCCGCCAGCCGCCTTCTCTGTCTCTGTCCTCCTCTCACCGGACAGCCCCTTGCTCCTGCAGGGGGCTCCCCCATGGGCAGGGTCTCTCCCAAGGCCCCGGTCTGTAAGCCTAGACAGACCTGCAGAATCCCCTCCCCGCCGGCTCAGGACAATCCCTTGCTCCCACCTTCTGCCCGAGGCGCTTCTCTCCTGCAGAAACGGTACCTTGTTAACGAAGGCTGTTGGCTCTGCAAGGCCGGTGCCTGTAGAGGCAGTGGCGGGGAAACTGAGGAAACATGTTTTTTTTTTTTCTTCATGATTATGATTATTTTTGATGGAATCAAACTCAGGGCCTCATACTAACCAGGCAGGTGCTCTACCCCGGAGCCACACGCCGGGCCCTACTTTTCTTTTTAAAAATGACTCCAAGGACATCTCTTATCCTTATCTACTCATCTGGGGGGACCCAGTAGACCCCAGGACTCCTCCCAGAGCGCCTCAGCCAGCTGGACCACCATGCTGGTGACGGGCGGGCCCCCTGGGGGCTCTCTGGGACCATTCGGCTGCTGGGGACCTAACAGGGGCTGGACACGTGCCACACTGCGCCTTAACCCCTGTGCCAGCTCTCTGGCCCCCGGCAGGCCCTTTGAAAACATAGTTAAGAACATATTATTCTTTTTTTTTCTTTACTTTTTGGATCACACCCAGCGATGCACAGGGGTTACTCCTGGCTCTGCACTCAGGAATCACCCCTGGCGGTGCTCAGGGGATCATGTGGGATGCTGGGAATCGAACCTGGGTCAGCCGCGTGCAAGGCAAACGCCCTACCCGCTGTGCTATTGCTCCGGCCCCTAAGGCATATTATTCTTTCGCTCAAGACCTCCAGGGGAACCTGCCCCAAGGGAATGAAGAGAGGATCCAAAGAACTGACGCCCCCCAGGGCCCCTCGAGCCCCCAAAGCGGCTGGCTGACCTACGGAGAATGGATAGAATGTTTCCTATCTTGTCCTGGCCCACACAGCCCATCAGAGATGCCACCCAGGGCCATCTCCAAAGGAGGCCACCGGCCACTCTGCAAACTGCCATTTCACAGCGAACCTCCCTGCTCTGAACATGGGCCCAGGTCTCCAACCTGCAGGCTCACCGCGGATAAAGCTACCTGTCACTGGTCTCTCCATTGTTGGGGCCGACACTCACCTGTACTCGGGGCTTACTTCTAACTCTGTGCAGGCATCACTCTTGGCAGGGTTTGGGGGACCATATGGGGTGCCAAGAAACAAACTCAGATTGGCTGCATGTAAAGCAAGTGCCCTAACCACTGTACTATCTCTCCGGCCCCTAGTGGATATTCTTGAAATGATTTCTGGACATGAGGGCAGTGAGTTTCAGTAAAACATCACAGGACATAACCTGGAACTTAGTTAGAGGCCAGTGGCAGTGACGATTTTCTTTCCTCTTGAGTTAAATGATAGGTTCGCCAAGAAAAAGGGAAGCTGCTAGATTTATTTGGGGGTACAAAGAAAGTTGGCATCTTAATGCATGGAACCAAAACTCATACTTCCCTGAGAGGCACTAGGCAGGTGATTGTCCTGACCATTCTTTGTGAATGAAGGGATAGAGTCAAAGTAACCTGCTCTAATAGAACACAACAGGAAATGTGACAAAAAACTCAAAAACTGGTTTGCAGAAAAATGAGAATTTTGGTATTTCAGAAGTGCCACTTTATTCTTTGGTCTTTTGTTCCATTTTTTTTTTTGTCGGTGGTGAAAAAAAATGTCTAGCCTTTCCCCTCCAACTGCACCCCCAGGTGTGTTTCGGTGGGCATTTATAAGGAGAGAGAAACAAGTCTTAGGGGTTCCATACTTCATTCTCTAGTTGTGAATGAGTAATTTTTTTTCTTTTAAGTTGCAACCAGATTGCATGCCGCTTTCTCCAGGGTCTTCAGAAAAAGACTCAAGTCACTGTCTTCTTTCTGACATCTTTCCTTCCTCCTTACACAGCTGCCTCAAAGGGAGGTACTGTTTTTGTTTTTTTTTTTGGTTTTTGTGTCACACCCAGCGATGCACAGGGGTTACTCCTGGCTCTGCACTCAGGTATTACCCCTGGCAGTGCTCAGGGGACCATATGAGGTGCTGGGATTAGAACCCGGGTCGGCCGAGTGCAAGGCAAATGCCCTACCCGCTGTGCTATCGCTCCAGCCCCGAGGTACTGTTTTTATTCACTCCACAGGTATTTCCCAAGTATTTTAGCTCAGTGGCGGGGACTGGGCAGCTGGCAAGCAAGCACGGATTCTGCACTCAGCATGTCTGGGAGCAGGCGAGGCACAACTGAGTAATGACAAATACAAATGCAGT